>NC_054381.1:23603818-23903818 GCF_017654675.1 Xenopus laevis | reverse complement strand
GGTGCCTATAGTAACAGTGGGATAATAGTCTCTGGGAAGGGAGTGTGACTGTGGGATAGCAGGTACAGTAGGGAGAGATGGTGCCTATAGTAACAGTGGATAATCGTCTCTGGGAAGGTAGTGTGACTGTGGGATAGCAGGTATAGTAGGGAGAGATGGTGTCTATAGTAACAGTGGGATAATAGTCTCTGGGAAGGGAGTGTGACTGTGGGATAGCAGGTATAGTAGGGAGAGATGGTGCCCATAGTAACAGTGGATAATCGCCTCTGGGAAGGGAGTGTGACTGTGGGATAGCAGGTATAGTAGGGAGAGATGGTGCCTATAGTAACAGTGGGGATAATAGTCTCTGGGAAGGGACTGTGACTGTGGGATAGCAGGTATAGTAAGGAGAGATGGTGCCTATAGTAACAGTGGGATAATAGTCTCTGGGAAGGGAGTGTGACTGTGGGATAGCAGGTATAGTAGGGAGAGATGGTGCCTATAGTAACAGTGGGATTATAGTCCCTGGGAAGGGAGTGTGGCTGTGGGATAGCAGGTATAGTAGGGAGAGATGATGCCTATAGTAACAGTGGGATAATAGTCTCTGGGAAGGGAGTGTGACTGTGGGATAGCAGGTATAGTAGGGAGAGATGGTGCCTATAGTAACAGTGGGATTATAGTCCCTGGGAAGGTGGTGTGGCTGTGGGATAGCAGGTATAGTAGGGAGAGATGATGCCTATAGTAACAGTGGGGATAATAGTCTCTGGGAAGGGAGTGTGACTGTGGGATAGCAGGTATAGTAGGGAGAGATGGTGCCTATAGTAACAGTGGATAATAGTCTCTGGGAAGGGACTGTGGCTGTGGGATAGCAGGTATAGTAGGGAGAGATGATGCCTATAGTAACAGTGGGATAATAGTCTCTGGGAAGGGAGTGTGACTGTGGGATAGCAGGTATAGTAGGGAGAGATGGTGCCTATAGTAACAGTGGGATTATAGTCCCTGGGAAGGGAGTGTGGCTGTGGGATAGCAGGTATAGTAGGGAGAGATGATGCCTATAGTAACAGTGGGGATAATAGTCTCTGGGAAGGGAGTGTGACTGTGGGATAGCAGGTATAGTAGGGAGAGATGGTGCCTATAGTAACAGTGGGATAATAGTCTCTGGGAAGGGAGTGTGACTGTGGGATAGCAGGTATAGTAGGGAGAGATGGTGCCTATAGTAACAGTGGATAATAGTCTCTGGGAAGGGAGTGTGACTGTGGGATAGCAGGTATAGTAGGGAGAGATGGTGCCTATAGTAACAGTGGATAATAGTCTCTGGGAAGGGAGTGTGACTGTGGGATAGCATGTATAGTAGGGAGAGATGGTGCCTATAGTAACAGTGGGATAATAGTCTCTGGGAAGGGAGTGTGACTGTGGGATAGCAGGTATAGTAGGGAGAGATGGTGCCTATAGTAACAGTGGGATAATAGTCTCTGGGAAGGGAGTGTGACTGTGGGATAGCAGGTATAGTAGGGAGAGATGGTGCCTATAGTAACAGTGGATAATAGTCTCTGGGAAGGGAGTGTGACTGTGGGATAGCAGGTATAGTAGGGAGAGATGGTGCTTATAGTAACAGTGGATAATAGTCTCTGGGAAGGGAGTGTGACTGTGGGATAACAGGTATAGTAGGGAGAGATGGTGCCTATAGTAACAGTGGGAAAATAGTCTCTGGAAAGGGAGTGTGACTGTGGGATAGCAGGTATAGTAGGGAGAGATGGTGCCTATAGTAACAGTGGGAAAATAGTCTCTGGAAAGGGAATGTGGCTATCGTATAGAATTACAATGTGCATAAAAGCGAAGTTGGAATGGTTTTATATGTAACTACTAATTCATATTGATATAAGACTTCTGTAGAAGCCAATGAAGTACTTTGGGTCTTGCATGGAGACGTAACTTCACCTCTGAATTTATACATATTGCCCTCTAACAGCATAGTCTTTTATGTGATATTGTAGCAAAAGAAAGCCCAGAGGCTGGAGGAATATTTAGGCAACGGTATTTATAGGATTTGTAGTTCTTTGTAGCGCACGGGTGAAGCTGCATGTAAACAAACAACACATATAAGATCAGATGGAATAAAGGATGGATGGTTCCAGCTGAACGGAAGAATGAAAGGCTCTATATATATATACAAATCAAGAGTACAGAATTGGGAATGTTTGTGTTCTTGTTCCCCATATTTTATTAAAGTAAGATACATCCGTTATCCAAACAAAACACTTTTAATCTAAAAAATTTTTTGGATGTTATCCAGGCATTCTGTATTCCTTGCTGAGGGCACAGAGGCACCCATGCCAAATTTTAATATGGGCACACTTTGTTTCCTTTTAATGTTGTAATGAATGGGAAACTCAATCGTCCCTTCAATTTTTCTGAATTTAGTGGCATTACATTGCGCCCCCAGCCCCCCTCCCAAACCAAATTATTGATCATTTCAACATTTTACTGGAAAAAGGAACAGAGGTAGACTGTAATGTTTGTGCCATCTTGGTCTTCATCTGCTCTGGCTGCCACCTTGTATAGCTGTGACTGGCGACCCAAGCCTGTGCCTAGTACTGTTATAAAGGAGCGACCCAATCTTTTGGCAGCTAAATCAAATGAGCATATCTTTATCTGTATCTTTAAAGACAGGAGGGTTATCCGTGCAGATGTTGGCAATAGCACAAAAAATTCCTGTAGTACAGGAATGGGATTTGTTATCCAGAAAGCTCCAAATTATGGAAAGGCTGTCTCCCACAGACTCTATTTTATCCAAGTAATTAAAAAAATTATTTCCTTTTTCTCTGTAATAATAAAACAGTAGCTTGTATTTGATCCCAACTAAGATATAATTAATCCTTATTGGAAGCAAAACCAGCCTATTGGGTTCATTTAATGTTTATATGATTTTCTAGAAGACTTAAAGGGGTGGTTTATCTTTAAGTTATCTTTAAGTTAACTTTTAGTATGTTATAGAATGGCCAATTCTAAGCAACTTCCATTGGTCTTCATTATTTATTTTGTATAGTTTTTGAATTATTTGACTCCTTCTTCTGACTCTTTCCAGCTTTCAAATGGGAGTCACTGACCCTGTCTAAAAACAAATGCTCTGTTAGGCTACAAATGTATTGTTACTGCTACGTTTTATTACTCATCTTTATATTCAGACCCTCCCCTATTAATATCCCATATTCTCATTCAAGTCAAAGCATGGTTAATAGGGTAATTTGAATCCTAGCAAACAGATTGCTGAAATTGCAAACAGGAGAGCTGCTGAATAAAAATCTAAATAACTCAAAAACCACAAATATTAAAAATGAAAAACAACTGCAAATTGTCTCAGTATATCACTCTCTACATCATACTAGGGGGCCGATTCACTAAATTCGAGTGAAGGATTCGAAGTAAAAAAACTTTGAATTTCGAAGTATTTTTTGGGCTACTTCGACCATCGAATGGGCTACTTCGACCTTCGACTACGACTTTGAATCGAAGGATTCGAACTAAAAATCATTCGACTATTCGACCATTCGATAGTCGAAGTACTGTCTCTTTAAAAAAACTTCGGCCCCCTACTTCGGCAGCTAAAAGCTACCGAACTCAATGTTAGCCTATGGGGAAGGTCCCCATAGGCTTTCCTAAGTTTTTTGATCAAAGGATATTCCTTCGATCGTTGGATTAAAATCCTTCGAATCGTTCGTTTCGAAGGATTTAATAGTTCGATCGAAGGAATAATCCTTCAATCGTACGATCGCAGTATTTGCGCTAAATCCTTCGACTTCGATATTCGAAGTCGAAGGATTTTAATTCCTAGTCGAATATCGAGGGTTAATTAACCCTGGATATTCTACCCTTAGTGAATCAGCCCCAAAAAGTTAATTTAAAGACGAACAACCCCTTTAAGGTATGAAGATCCAAATTATGGAAAGATCTATTATCTGGAAATCCCCAGGTCCCAAACATTCTGGATAACAGGTCCCATACCTGTAAGCAGGACTGACATTCCATATGGAAGGTACAGAAGGACAGCACTTGAAATCCCAGAGTAGTGGGCAGCAGTTCCAGGAGCAAGGAAGGAAGGGGCTTCAGAATGGTGGTGGAAGGAGATTTCAGGAAGCCATGAGGCAAGTGGTATGATAAATGGGGGAACAGCAGGGGGATAGCCTCTGGAAATGAAAAGAATTTGCTACTTAATAAAAAGCAGTGGTGTGAGCAGAAGAGAAAACTAAAAATTACCCAGTTATGAATGAATCAAAGGGACGTATATTTTAGTTTTTTGTTTTAAAGGGCATGTAAAGGCAAAAAAATAAAATCCCATTTTTACTTTCTTTAATGAAAAAGAAACCTATCTCCAATATACTTTAATTAAAAAATGTGTACCGTTTTTATAAGAAACCTGACTGTATGCAGTGAAATTCTCCCTTCATTTACTGCTGTGGATAGGAATTGTCAGATGGTCCCTAACTGCTGAGCAGAGAAACAATCATACTTATGAACAGCAGGGGGAGCCCCCGCCTTACTTCCCAGCCATGCAGAACTCAAGCAGCTTTGTTTATGACGATCCCTAAGCAGCCCAGACCACACTGAGCATGTGCACAGTCTTAGTCTTGCAAAGATGTTTAACAAAGTTACAATATGGTGATCCCCTGTAGCCAACTTTGAAAGCATAAATTATTTGTTTGATTAGGCTTGTGGTGCAGTAAGTTCATGTTTATATTTAGTATACAAAATACAGCATTTCTAGCCTTATTCTATGTTAGACTTTAAACACTGCAAATTTGAATTTTTAACAGGAGTATGCCCTGATGTTCTGCCTGGCTGGCTGGACAGAATGACAGAAGTTCAAGTTAATGATGTATCAGGCATCTCCTTCTGGTCCACAGAGCTTTATAACTCAACACAGAAGACTTAGAACAGGGGTCCCCCAACTATTTAACCGACATTTAGATCTAAAAGGAGTTGGGGAGCGACACATGCATGAAAAAAGTTCCTGGGGTGCCAAATAAGGGCTGGGATTGGCCATTTGGTGGTCCCTATGTGAGCTGGCAGCCTACGGGAGGCTCTGCTTGGCAGTACATGTGGTTTTTATACAACCAAATCTTGTCTCCAAGCCTGGAATTCAAAAATAAGCACCTGCTTTGAGGCCACTGGGAGCAACATCCAAGGGGTTGGTGAGTAACATGTTGCTCTTGAACCCTGGTTGGGGATCACTGCCTTATGAGATGCCTCCTGCATATGACTTCTGACCTTTTGTCCAGGAGGCCTGACAGAACAGTAGGGGGTGGTCCTGTTACAAATTCATGATATTAGCAATGTAAAACTGCTAATAGAATGAAAACGAAATGAAAAAAAAAATAATATAAATAAAAGTGTTAAAAAGAGAGCTTTAAGCAATTCTGCATGAAGTTATTTGGGTGGGTACATGTCCCCATTCATAGATATTTTTTCACGATATTGTTAAAGTGAAAATGTAACCTGTTTATACATATTGTGCCTATTTCGTTTTTCAACAGATAGTAAGGGTTTAGCTTATTGGGTGCAAACAACATTCTTTCCCTGCATACTTTCCTCATTTATGAACGGCAGCTGCAAAGGAAGATTATTCCCACTCAACCAGTAAGACACAGCACATGGATTTCAAATATCTTTCATTCTGCGAAGCAGAGGTGAGAATTTTTATATACGCAGTAGGAACGGTGGGCTGGGATGCTGGGGATTCCCACTCCTAATCACTATTACAGAGACGTCCGTGTTCTCTAAAACCCATATAGAGACTCTCGTATGGGTGTCCATGGGGTGGCACCAGGATGGGTGATATTTAATAGGTGGGTGATAAGGAGTGGGGTGTATTATGAAACTACAACTACCTGAATATGCTTTATGATTCTGAGAACTGCAGTCATGTTAATACATTGAAAACATATGTGACTGCTTGTAGGTCTGTTCACATCATCACCTAGCGGGTGATTTATCAACGTTCAAATTTGAATTTTTGCCACAATTTAAATTTTTATGGACATAAACTCACAAATTCCAATTATATTTTAAAAACTCGAATGCTTGGTATTTATTGAGCACGAAAAACTCAAATGTAAAATCTCAGCATCGAAAAGCTTGCGAGTTCACGTAGAAGCCAATGGGAGCTGGCCTAGGCAAAATTTTAGATTTTTAAGTTTTTTAGAGCTTGTAAACTCACAAATTCAAGGTTCAGGTATAGGATCTGTTATCCTGAAACCCATCATCCAGAAAGCTCCAAATTACAGAAAGGCAGTCTCCCATAGGGGTAAATTTATCAAAGAGTGAAGTTCCGCCACTAGAGTGCAATTCCGCAGCTCTCAATTCATTTCTATGGGATTTTTAAAAGAGTATTTATCAATGGGTGAAAGTTCACCCTTTGATAAATACGCCTATAAAAATCCCATAGAAATGAATGGAGAGTGGCGGAATTTCACTCTAGTTGTGGAACTTCACTATTAACTTCACTCTTTGATAAATATACCCCATAGACTCCTTATAATCAAATAGTACAAATTTTTAAACTGATTTTCTTTTTCTTCGTTGTACCATGTGATCCCATCCTTATTGGATGCAAAACAATCCTATTTGGGTTTAATTAATGTTAAAATTATTGTTAGAAGGCTTAAGGTAAGGAGATCTAAATTACAGAAAGAAAAACCTCAGGTCCTGAGCATTCTGCATAACAGATCCCATACCTGTATTCTGCTTTTTTTTAAATAAATAAGCAAATATTTGGGTTTTTTTGAACTCATGAATTTATTTGAAGTAGAAAAAAACTCTAAAACTTCACAAATTAGATTTTTGATAAATACGCACACTACTGCTTTTTAGCGAGTGAGGGAATACAGGATTATGGAGGATAGCTGATAGTACAAGTTGATCCAGGGACTGGTCCCATTGCATCTTGGAGTCAGGAAGGAATTTTTTTCCCCTCTGAGGCGAATTGGAGAGCCTTCAAATGGGGGTTTTCGCCTTCTTCTGGATCAACTGGCAGTTAGGCAGGTTATATATAAACTTAAAAGACTGAACTTGATGGACATGTGTCTTTTTTTCAGCCCAACTTACTATGTTACTGTACGTGAGGAGGTTACAGAAAATGTAAATTGCAATACTGCTTAGAACCTCCCTGAACAATTGGACACTCATTTCACTTGAGAGGTTACATTTCCATTGAGGGAGTTTTATTCCCAAAGTTGATATCCAGCATTGCACATATCATTGTCCCTGCACTCTTATCCCATACTGATATTATCATAGGCCTGTTGCTTCTGTAGGCTTCATCAAATAAAAGCTCCATGAACTATTGGGGTTCATTTATCAACACTGGGCAAATTTGCCCATGGGCAGTAACCCATGGCAACCAACCAGATTGCTGCATTCATTGTTCTTCTTGCAGCTGGTTTCAAAAAGCTAATCACTGATTGGTTGCTATAGGACTCTGCCCGTGGGCAAATTTGCCCAGTGTTGATAAATGAGCCCCAATGAATTGTTGGAGAACCTTGATCGTTTCCGGTTAAGCTGCCATCACAAGAAGACCTCTGGGACCTGGGCCGTGTCAACAGCTTGCCACCAGCAGCATTGTTTTATGTCATTCTGCACATAGGCCTCCATGGAAGTGGCCCGAGACATTGAAACATAGTATTGTCGTTACGTTCTACTCAACACAAATTCCGCATGGTAAAATGTAATAAGTCAAAGGTGTGCTTTGAAGGGAAAAGGTTTGTGGGACTGGAGGTCTGGCTGTGTAACTCTATTCTGTAATGTTAATTGCTTTATGATGTTTTCTTTTAAATAAAAATGATGTGTGCCGAGACTGGTCTGGTTCACAAAAAATATCATTCAATGCCCTGCTTGCTGTTTGCGCACTTTTAATGCCAACCTGCGGAATGTCTCACTGCAAGATGCATTTTTCTACTTTTCAGGAGACTTTGAAAGCGTAGCGCGCCGTGGGGGCCCTTGTGGCAGATTTGCGAGGGCTTCGTGTGGTTCAGTGACTGCTAAATGAAAAGTTTTCAAGGGATGGAAAACAATCTGGACCCAAGGTGCCTATAAACTTGCCAAGTCCAGAATGAAAACAGGGTTTCACAATGAATGAGTCAGCCACCGATATACCTACAGCAGCTCAAGACAGTTTGTGAATTCATAGCAATGTATATTTGGTAAATGCATTATTATTTCATAGTTTTACATGGATGCTTTCTATCCACATGAGCCTACATTCTTCCGCCTCTCCATTGAACCAATACAAATGCTACTGCCTCTGTACTGGTATAGACACAACAAATTGGGTTCTAGTGTTAGCGGCTAGATGATCATCACATACCTTGCACAAAAGAATGCTAGAGGAATCCACCTTACCATAAAGCTTTGCTGCTAAATGTAAGGGATATAGCTGTGTGCACTATTAAGTCTATACGCTTTGGTCCAATTTTCTGTTTATTATGGATTCCCCCGAATCCAGGATTTGGTTGTATCTGAGCAGAGTTCAGCCAAGCACCTGGCCAAACCAATTCTGAACCTTAGGAAAATTTGCTGCAACTATTTTGCATGAATGCGTACATTTTTGAAACTTTATGAATATTTAAATTAGGGTCTGGAATTGGTTTGTAATTTTGGATTGGGTAGAATCCCAAAAATATGGATTTCCCTACTGACTAGTAGGGCATCTATGAGGCAACCTGGACTTCCAACCAGTATGTATAAAACCTTTAAGTGTAGTCACTTTAAAATGGACTCAACCATTTTGTGTATTTACAGTATACCCAACCATGCTCCTTTTTCCTTAGTATAGCTATGCTACCCCCCTTGGTGTCCATCCAGTGTGCTCTGCAAATTTTAGCAAGTGGGCCTATTGACACTAAAGTAGCCACACACGTAGAGATTCCGTTAGTTTGGCGATCTCTCTAAACAAACGGATCTCTCCCCGATATGCCCACATTGAGGTGGGCGATATTAGGCTGATCCGATTGTGGGCCCCTATGATCGGATCATAATGTTGGTAAAACAGGCTGTCAGATCGCGGCACGGCATCAATGAACACATGCAGCCGCAAGCCAACGGGATTTTTAACCCTGCCAGATAGACATCTGCCCAACTTTTGGCCAGATATCGATTGGGAAGCCTGTCGGAGGGCCCCATGTACGGGCCGTTAAGCTGTCAGTCTGTCGGCAGCTTTTATTGCCCGTGTATGGCCACCTTAAGGGACCCTGGAGCTACTGCCACCCTGAATGTTCCAGGAATCTGAATGACTTGTACCAAGCCCTAAAGCCATTTATATGCTAAACCCCAGAAGTGACCCATTCTGAGAATGTTAGCCATAACCTTTAATCGATTGGCAAAAAAAAATAGGTATCCTCTGTGGGTTTCCTAAAACATACAGGCAGATTCATTGAGTATAGCGTGGGTGTGATAGAAACCTGAGACTAGGCTGCACTGGGTAAGGGGCTTGTGAATAATGGAAGCCCTGCTTCTATAGATACTACAGATATTATTTAATATGGCTGGCCACAGGGAGTCCCAAGTGTCTAAACTTTGCTTCATCTGTATGTATTTGCCTTGCACCCGTATCACTGCAAAAGCAAACTAAAGTCTATTCTCTGCACCCTTCTAATGTTGCCGTCACAATCATTGTGTAGCAATGCTAACATTTCTTCATGGGAAACAATTATTCTTATGATAATCCTGTTCTATACAATATATTGTCTGTTGGCTTGGCAGATTCCCAAAGAGTGTGGCTAAGGACCTGTAAATCAGATATTATTTCTTAATAAGGATGTTTATGAGCTATGACATACAAGGTGATTTCATTGATATTAAATGAACAGTAACAACAAAGAATAAAAGTGTTTAAAAGGAATGACAATATAATGTATTGTTGCCCTGCACTAGTAAAACGGGTGTATTTGCTTTAAAAACTCAACTATAGTTTATATAAATAAGCTTGTATGTAGCCATGGGGGCAGCCATTCAAATCCGAAAAAGGAGAAAAGGCACAGGTTACACATCACATAAGAGATAAGATCTATAGTATACAATGGGATTCTTCATATCTTATCTGTTATCTACTGAGTATCCTGTGCTTGAATTGGGGAAGTGGCATGAATAACCCCAACCTAAAATTCTAGCAAAAAACTTTAAATGTATGCCATGTCCTTTAACTTGGAATTGTGGGAAATATATAAATCAGTTTGATAAGAATATGGAGCCCAAAAACTAGATGACCTATAAGTAGTGTTCAGTTTGTGACCAGTAGATCTCAAGAGCAGAGTATTGTGTACAAACATCTTCATTAGATTATTCTTCTGGTTGTTTTATTCCAGTTTGTTTTATTCAAATTACTGGAGACCTGTGTGAGTTTTATTTAGTAATGTAAATGTTATCATATTTGAAGTCTCCATGGGACGTGAATATTGCTCTAGCATTGATGGAATAGCATTGCTCAAAGTTGACTTCACATTGATAAAGTCTGGGCACTCTTGGGATATAGCTTTTGTTAGTATACAAACTATGACAATGCAAAGTTTGCATTATTTTGTAAGGTTTTGTAATTGTATGCTGGATTTGAACCCTACTCCTGGTCATTTCAAGCCTTCTGCCCTTGTCTAACTATTTCAGTTTGTGTCCCAGGTTCTGTTTATCACTCCCAGCAGCTCTGTATTTCTTATATATTTCCTAGTCAGCTTCCATCTTGGTCCCTACTCCAAAATCTATGATTGGTGGCCCCTTGGGATGTTGGATCTAGGGATTTGACTGCTGGATTTGAACCCTAGACCTGGTCATTATAAGCCTTCTGCCCTTGTCTAACTATTTCAGTTTGTGTCCCAGGTTCTGCTTATCACTCCCAGTAGCTCTGTATTTCTTATATATTTCCTAGTCAGCTTCCTCCTTGGTCCCTACTCCAAAATCTATGATTGGTGGCCCCTTGGGATGTTGGATCTAGGGATTTGACTGCTGGATTTGAACCCTAGACCTGGTCATTATAAGCCTTCTGCCCTTGTCTAACTATTTCAGTTTGTGTCCCAGGTTCTGCTTATCACTCCCAGTAGCTCTGTATTTCTTATATATTTCCTAGTCAGCTTCCTCCTTGGTCCCTACTCCAAAATCTATGATTGGTGGCCCTTGGGACATTAGATCTGGAGATTTGTCTGCTGGAATTGAACCCTAGACCTGGTCATTTCAAGCCTTCTGCCCTTGTCTAACTATTTCAGTTTGTGTCCCAGGTTCTGCTTATCACTCCCAGCAGCTCTGTATTTCTAATATATTTCCTAGTCAGCTTCCATCTTGGTCCCTACTCCAAAATCTATGATTGGTGGCCCCTTGGGATGTTGGATCTAGGGATTTGACTGCTGGATTTGAACCCTAGACCTGGTCATTATAAGCCTTCTGCCCTTGTCTAACTATTTCAGTTTGTGTCCCAGGTTCTGCTTATCACTCCCAGTAGCTCTGTATTTCTTATATATTTCCTAGTCAGCTTCCTCCTTGGTCCCTACTCCAAAATATATGATTGGTGGCCCCTTGGGATGTTGGATCTAGGGATTTGACTGCTGGATTTGAACCCTAGACCTGGTCATTATAAGCCTTCTGCCCTTGTCTAACTATTTCAGTTTGTGTACCAGGTTCTGCTTATCACTCCCAGTAGCTCTGTATTTCTTATATATTTCCTAGTCAGCTTCCTCCTTGGTCCCTACTCCAAAATCTATGATTGGTGGCCCTTGGGACATTAGATCTGGAGATTTGTCTGCTGGAATTGAACCCTAGACCTGGTCATTTCAAGCCTTCTGCCCTTGTCTAACTATTTCAGTTTGTGTCCCAGGTTCTGCTTATCACTCCCAGCAGCTCTGTATTTCATATATATTTCCTAGTCAGCTTCCATCTTGGTCCCTACTCCAAAATCTATGATTGGTGGCCCCTTGGGATGTTGGATCTAGGGATTTGACTGCTGGATTTGAACCCTAGACCTGGTCATTATAAGCCTTCTGCCCTTGTCTAACTATTTCAGTTTGTGTCCCAGGTTCTGCTTATCACTCCCAGTAGCTCTGTATTTCTTATATATTGCCTAGTCAGCTTCGTCCTTGGTCCCTACTCCAAAATCTATGATTGGTGGCCCTTGGGACATTAGATCTGGAGATTTGTCTGCTGGAATTGAACCCTAGACCTGGTCATTTCAAGCCTTCTGCCCTTGTCTAACTATTTCAGTTTGTGTCTCAGGTTCTGCTTATCACTCCCAGCAGCTCTGTATTTCTTATGTATTTCCTAGTCAGCTTCCTCCTTGGTCCCTACTCCAAAATCTATGATTGGTGGCCCCTTGGGATGTTGGATCTAGGGATTTGACTGCTGGATTTGAACCCTAGACCTGGTCATTTAAAGCCTTCTGCCCTTGTCTCTGTTGAAGTGTAACTATTTCAGTTTGTGTCCCAGGTTCTGCTCATCACTCCCAGCTGCTCTGTATTTCTTATGTATTTTCCTAGTCAGCTTCGTCCTTGGTCCCTACTCCAAAATCTATGATCAGTGGCCCTTGGAATGTTGCTGTGACCCCCTGGTCGTGACAATACAAACTGGCCCCCATATTTAGAGCTACTTATCATTATTATTATTATGAAACAATAAAAATGGTGTTAACGTTTATCCCCAAAACCTGGACCTATTTCTGATACATTGGAAAATATATACACTCAAACATTCCCAACTGCGACTTACATTCACTCGTGGCACAAAGGGTCCACACAGTCCTTAAAGCAAATGTCCAATCATCAAGATCATTTAGAATGGCTTGTTTTGCTCTCAGGAATGCTGTCGGACAAGTTGTTTTTTTGAGTCATTTTCTGTGAAAGAACAGAAAGGAATTTAGCTGCAGCTCTGACAGTGCAATTATTATTCTACCTTGTTGGTTCTACTACCGTATAGTCATTTATATGAAGAATGGTGTAGTTAAGGTTTAACATCTGCTATTCCTTTGAAAACTCTGCCAAAAACATGTCCTGCAGAATATTTGGAAATGAAATGGTCGTACTGCGATTAACCTACTTGGCATTCTTCGTGGTATTGATTTTGTTACAAATGATCATCCACCAAATGATATAAAATGCCTACATTTCTACACTAAACCTCAAGTAATTTATTCTAATAAATAGATCTGTAACTTCTGCTTCACTGTTTGAGTTGTTTTCCAAATCCTTGTCAGAGGGGCCTGGGAAAGGCACGAAAAATTCTCTTTGATGAATATCCTGCCCTGTCCCTCCATATTTGGTGAAACAACAATAAGTGGGTATATGAACCAAAGAAAGAAATGACCTGTTCTTTTTTCAAGAAATGTTAAAATAACCAGAAGCAATCATATGGACCTTTTCTAAAGGTTAAGCAGTTTTATATTAAAGTGCTGCACTGCACTATTTTAGTTGGATTCATTTTTATTTTACATGGAAATTCTTTTTGTCTCTATTTTTTTTATCTTGAGCTAAACGTCATAACTAAACTTCATATATATGAATTCTACCAAAATGTAAATGTCAGATTAGGAATTATAGAAAAGAGAGTGTTGCACTGTGGTTTACAGTCTCCCACAAGTGACTGTCTTAAAGGGGTTGTTTACCTTTAAATTAACTTATGGGGGCAGATTTACTAAAGTTCGAGTGAATTTTCGAAGTAATTTTTTGGATACTTCGATCATCGAATAGGCTACTACAACTTTGACTTCGAACTTCGATTCGAATGATTCAAAGTAAAAATCGTTCAACTATTCGACCATTCAATAATCGAAGTACTGTCTCTTTAAAAAAAACTTCGACTTCAGTACTTAGCCAAATTAAATCTGCCGAATTGCTATGTTAGCCTATGGGGACCTTCTACAAACTTTTTCTAAGCCTATACTAGGGATGCACCAAATCCAGGATTCAGTTCAGGATTCGGCCTTTTTCAGCAGGATTCGGATTCGGCCGAATCCTTCTGCCAGGCCGAACCAAATCCGAATCCTAATTTGCATATGCAAATTAGGGGTGGGGAGGGAAATAACGTGACTTTTTGTCAGAAAACAAGGAAGTAAAAAAAACAATTCCCCTTCCCACCCCTAATTTGCATATGCATATGCAAATTAGGGTTCGGATTCGGTTCGGTATTCGGCCAAATATTTCACGTAGGATTCGGGGGTTCGGCCGAATCCAAAATAGTGGATTCGGTGCATCCCTAGTCTATACACATCGAATACACATTCGATTCGAACAATTTAATTGTTCGATTAAACGTTTTTTATTCAATCGTAGGGTTGGCATCAAGGAGGGTAAGAGGTGGTTGCTTAGGGTACCCCATAGGCTCAATTTTATCCAAATAATCCATTAAAAAAAAAAAAAAAATGATTCCCTTTTTCTGTGTAATAATAAAACAGTAGCTTGTACTTGATCCCAACTAAGATATAATTAATCCTTATTGGAAGCAAAACGAGCCTATTTGGTTTATTTAATGTTTACATGATTTTCTAGTAGACTTAAGGTTTGAAGATCCAAATTACAGAAAGATCTGCTATCCGGAAAACATTCTGGATAAAAGGTCCTATAGCTTTATTTAGAATTAGAATTAACTTCAGACAAGTATAAAGGTAATAGTAACATATTAAGTTAGGTTAAAAAAAAAGACACAAATATGGAAATACAGATGAATGGAGGGCACACCTTATTCAAAAAATACAAGAGAAAACAATGCAGTGGGAGGTGCAAAATAACCTTTAGGTCACCCCTACAGAGCAACCAAATAAAGTACATGCAAAAAGTCAGGTCTGCACACTCAAATACGAATCTTGAGACTCAGGTGGTAAAATTGAAATATGTTTTACTGGTTAAAAAAGAACAAGCAAACAAGAAGCATAATGTTTAACAAAAACAGAAAACATTTCACATGATGCTAATATACATACCACCCTTAAGGTACAAGCAAGGCAGAAAAGAAGACTACAAGGAGCGAATACACCTGCCAAAATGAGAATAACCCCAACGTTTCGGCAAATAGCCTTTGTCAAGGGGATCCCCTTGACAAAGGCTATTTGCCGAAACGTTGGGGTTATTCTCATTTTGCTTCTTGTTTGCTTGTTCTTTTTTAACCAGTAAAACATATTTCAATTTTACCACCTGAGTCTCAAGATTCGTATTTGAGTGTGCAGACCTGACTTTTTGCATGTAAAAAAAAAGACACGTCAAGTTCAACCCGATTAACTTGATACAATTAATTAATATAAAGGTCCTCTAATTTTGGACGCCAAAAGCGGGGGATTATGGTATGTTTACGGTATTGAGATTGAATGAAGTGTTATGTTGAAAAGACATCATTAAGTTCCTCACTTTATCTGTTCCCAGTCTGGTCCTGACTGGCTCCCAGTGGGGTAAGAGCATTCAAATTCATCTGCTAGGTGTATATTTTGGCACCCCTGTGCTGTCAAGTATCAGACTCATAATCTGGCCTTTGAATTCCTGCTGAAAAGTCTTTTCAGCATTTGATGATGGAGCTGTTGCTGCTAATGTCTTTGTATGCTTATGAAAAAGCAGTTCAGTTATTTTGAGCTAAAAATGGGGCCATGTTGAACATAACAGAAACAGTTTGTGCTTGGAAAAAAGTTCATACTCTAAAGCCTCTTCAGTGCTTGTTTTTTAGGTCAAAAATGATACTAACGCTTTTTTTATATCACCATTTTGCATTAGCAGCCTAGTAATATTAAGAGGTGAATATAATTCTCTTTACTATTGAGCCATGTCATTGTAATGATTTGGCATTTGTCTGAAATAAGCAAGGCCTACAATGAAAGAGACTCAGTATCTGGATGGTTAGCACATGTTGCTCCAAAACTTGTATATATCAATCAGTGGAAATGGTGTCTTGAATTTTTAGTGGAAAAAAAACTCAAACCTTTAGAGATTTATTAAACCCAGAGGATGGAAAAAGTCTGAATCCAAAAATCTGACATCTTAGACCTACCGTGGTTATATATAAGTCAATGGGAGAGGTCCCTATCTTATTTGGAAGTTTCTATGGTCTGCGCTGGGATTAGCCAAAAATCAGACTATTTTTGACAATTCAAGCAAAAATCTGAAAAATTCAGCCTTTTCAGAAAAAAGCCTGAAAAAAATCGAGTGATTCGGATATAACTCAGATTCGAATTTTTCGCTAGATTTTTTTCATTTTTGTTCCAAATCCGATTAAATCATGCTTTTTTAATAATAAATAAGGTCCAATCGTTTTTGGTCTGACTTTTTTTAAATTCGGACTTTGATAAATAAGGCCCTACATGTTGGATTGCATTGTCAGTTGTAAATAAAGCTGCAAATAAGATGTGTTCCCTCCCATTGCAGATATGCACCCCAAACTCATAAGGCACATCCAGCAAATGTCAATGATCTGCAGGTCTCCAAAAAACTGTGATTTGCTGGTGCTTAAAAGACTCTAGTGGGCTTTTTTGAGCATACAAAGAATACATATTATACGTAGGATCTCAGTTGGTTCTGAGTGACAGTTTTCTATTGCCCAACCACTAGTTTGGTAACGATGTGAGTTTTTTTTATAATTGATTTAAAGATTTTAGGTCAAATTATGTCGAAGAACGCAAACGTTATATCATATCATTCATACTTGCTTTCAAGGAGACATGATTACTCTTTACAAGTACATCAGATGACATTACCAGGGCCAGGGCTCCCCAACTTTTTTTTCCTGTGAGCCAGATTCAAATGTAAAAAGAGTTGGGGAGCAACACAAGCATGAAAAAAGTTCCTGGAGATGCCCAAGGGCCCAAGGGGTTGGTGAGCAAATGTTGGTCCTGAGCAGCTGGTTGGGAATCACTGTTATATACAGATAGTAGGGGATTTTATCCGCATAAAACATCAAAATAGCAACAAAGCAGAGCTTACACCTTTAGATTAGAGGAAAAGCACTTTCTTTTGAAGCAACGTAGGTGGTTCTTCACAGTGAGGACAGTGAGGTTGTGGAATGCACTGCCGGGTGATGTGATGGCTGATTCTGTTAATGCCTTTAAAGGAGAAGTCAACCTGTATGGGAAAAACCCTCTCCTGTGTAGGCCCCCCTCCCTCCTCCACCCTGGCCTACCTGCCAATGCCCCTAACGTGTTACTCACCATCTGGCGCAGGTCCTCTGCTGCGGAGTTCACGGAGGCCATTTTCTCCCGAGCGCTCTTCTTCCTGCTTTGCCCAGCGTTTTTTGGCGCATGCGCAGTACGAGGCATTTACCGGTAAAGAGCTTCTGCGCATGTGCTTAAAGTCAACTAGTTTCCGGAACAAAAAAGATCGGGAACTTTGTGACTTTCGGGCACATGTGCAGTTGGAGTCATTTGCTGGTACGGAGCATGCACCCGAAAGTCACGGAATTTTCGATCTTTTTTTTTGGAAACTTTGTGACTTTCGGCACATGCGCAGAAGATCCTTACCGGTAAATGCCTCGGGCAAAGCAGGAAGAAGAGCGCTCGGGAGAAGATGGCTGCTGTGAACTCAGCAGGAGAGGACCTGCGCCGAGGGGTGAGTAACAAGTACAAAGCATTTGCCCGGGGGGGCAGGTAGGCCAGGGGAGAGGAAGGGTATTTTCCCAGTACAGGTTGACTTCTCCTTTAAGAGTAGCTTGGATGATTTCATGGGCAACCATAATAGCCAAGCCTATTGTGATACAAAAATCTAGAATTAATATAGAGAAGATATATATATATATATATATATATATATATATATATATATATATATATATATATATAAATATATATAGTTCATACATACAGTATGAGAGAATAGATGGGTCTTTATAGGTATGTGTATATATATGTGCACTGGGGTTCATTTGAAAGCTCTGAACCTCATGGACGTTTGTCTTTTTTCCTGACTCAAATTAACTATGTAACTATGTACTACTACCCTCAGAAAAAGTAATTGACAGGAAACATTCCTAATGTGGATCACTGCTTATTCATTTGCTGTATATTTTAGTCTTGCTACATATGTGCTGTAATGTTTTGTTCCACATGTGCTCAACTAAATAAACCTGTTGCATCATACATATGAGCTGCTATGGGATAATTCAATGTTTTTCTTATTTTTGAAGATTGTAATATTATGAGAAATGACAACATGTCTTTGGAATGATCTGCACGCTCCAGCTCTTGAAACCATAGCAGTCTGTGAATTTCCTATAATACCATATGTCAGCACTACTGATCTGCTGGTGACGTGCTTGTGCAAAAATAAACTCAATAATTAAGTTAGACACATTTTATAAATATATATTGTTTTTACCAAGCATTACAATAAGGGGAATGTGGTCTGAAACGAGAAAAAATGATCACCACTGTAAACAGAACATGCTATAGATAGAGGCTCTATTATGCAGACGGCTCGGGACCTGCGGTTTTCCGGATAAGCTCATTTATGAATAGCGTTTTCAACCTTATTAAATGTCATGAGCACAAGAAATGGGATGTAGTTTTCTCCACTAATGAACATGACGTACCATTGCAGATTAACCAGTAAGGCTATTGCAAACATGTGGCGAGCAATGGATGATAAAAAATACAAATGTCAGTGTTAAGAAAAGTATCTCTAGGGAGTAATGGATATCCCAAACACATATAACCAGGGCAAACAACGGGCATACTTGATTTTAACTGGTTTGTTTTACTGTTTTTGTGTTTTCAATTAAAATTACATTTTGGGATTGTTCACGCTGGAGAACATATATAAATATATAAGGAGATTGTACAATAATCTATTACTTTATTTACCAGTAGGTCCTGCCAGCTGACGCAAGTTCACCCATTCTGATTAGAAGAAAAGAGGTTCCGCCAAAATATTCAGAAGACTTTTTTTTACAGTGAGAACTGTGAAGATGTGTAGATTTGCCAGGGCTGCGCAAATTCACGAAGTTGCGCACAAGTTACAGTTCATTTGCAAAGTTGCGCTAGCGATGTTACGATCATCGGTTGCGCTAGCGATGCCTAAGTTGCATACGGCGCCAAGTTAAAGTACAATGAACGTATATTTAGCAGCGAATACATTACATTACACAAGCCTGGGAAAGCTTCATAAAATAAAATAGAGGTGTTCTATTGCCCTATACATGTGCCCACTGTATAGTTTATGTGCCATATGTTAGGAAATGTAGGGGGGGGGAGAGGAGGGTACCCCCAAAAACATTTATGATCTTTTTCAGCCAGCGCTTTTTGGGACTTAAAAAAATTTATACTTTTTTTGAAAACTCTATTGCACTTCGCCTGGTCTGAGGTGGCAATGAAGTAAAGTCTGGCGCAAGAGGTAACGTTCACGAAAATCCGTAACTTAGTGAATTAGTGTAGTTACGTCCCTTTGGCAGTTCGGGGAGATTAGTTGCCCCGAAGAAGAGGTGATTTGTTGCTGGGCGACTAATCTCCCCGAATCAGACCGTGTTTCTCTGCTCTAAACATGCAGTTTTGTAGCACTGATGTATATTATTATACACAGCTGAATAAATGATAAAATAAAATATTAAGTGCATTCAGTTTGCCTTCAAAGCACAGACGTTCTTTGAAGTTTTTGAAACACTATTGAAAAGAAAGAATTTCAGTAATAGTTTGTTCCTTACTAAACTTCCACTGTTATGTGACAAGTTCTACATTGTTTCAGTTCATAGGGAAATGTTGGAAGCTTTACAAATTGTGTGATGACGTGCAGGCCCGGACTGGCAATCTGTGGGTTCTGGCAAATGCCAGAGGGGCTGCTATAAGTTGCCATAGAAAGTCAGTATTTAGTGGACTGGTGGGGGCTGTTTGGGCCTCTGTATGGGCTGATTGGGCCTCTGTGTACCTGAAATGCCAGGGCCTATTGTAAATATCAGTCCGGACCTGATGACGTGCGTTCAAGCAGTAAATGGTAAAGTAAAATTGTTGGTGCTAAACATTAACATGTCAACATTGCCTGTAAGTACAAACATTGTATAAAAAATAATTGGAACTAGTTACAGACTCAATATATTATGCTTAAATTGAATGATATATGAAAGATAACCAAGAAGTATCTTTTGATACCACCTTACTCTTGCTTAACCTTACCTTACATTTGGTCTTCTTGTAGTCCCTATACTAGTCATATAAGTTCTCTATCAAAGCTGGGAGTGGTGCAAATCTCTGTTTGCCTATCAGGACAACAACCCAGACCAGTGGGAACGGATACCTGACAGCTTCCTGGGACTGTAAAAAAGCTAAAGTTTAGAATCTTAATTAGGCCTGGACTGGGGAAAAGGACAGAGCAACAGCAAGCTTAAAATGATGAATACTTATTTTTTAATGTATTAAAATTAGGGATGCACCGAATCCACTATTTTGGATTCGGCCGAACCCCCGAATCCTTCACGAAAGATTTGTTGAATACCGAACCGAATCCTAATTTGCATATGCAAATTAGGGGTGGGAAGGGGAGAACATTTTTTACTTCCTTGTTTTGTGACAAAAAGTCACGAGATTTCCCTCCCGCCCCTTATTTGTATATGCAAATTAGGATTCGGTTCAGCCAGGCAGAAGGATTCGTCCGAATCCTGCTGAAAAAGGCCGAATCTCGAACCGAATTCGGTGCATGCCTAATTAAAGTGTATATATTTGTGTATAGTACTGTGTATCTACTGTATTTACAGAGTTGAAAGGTTGGCAAGTTATGAAGGGTTGATTTATATGAACAGTTAATGGTTTTATTTGGCAAATATCAAATTCCCGGTTGGCCACTGTGTTAGTAGGCTATGTAACCATAAAACAAAAAAATGCAGACAAGTAGAAGGATCCACATTTACTCAAAGGAGAACTAAAGCTGATTAGTAACTCATTTGGATTCTCATTACATAGCAGTTTAGAAGCCAGTGCAATTTGCAAGGAGATTATTAATCATCCCTATAGCATCAGATTCTGTGAGAGATGAACCTCATTTTCTGCTTAATGATTTCTGCTGACCCCTAAACTTAGCTTCTCATCAGCTTCCCAGAGCAGACTGAGCATGTGCAGCTAACAAACCCAGGGTGGCCTGATTCATTGCTGTTATAGAGATAATGAAGCTTTAGGATAGTACTGGAAGCTCAAGATATAATATAAGGCATTTCTATCCATATTCGCTTTTTGGTTTAGTTCACCTTTAATGTGTACAAAAAGGCATAAACCAGCACATTCTGGGTATGCATACTGACCACTGAAACATTAAATAAACCCAATAGGCTGGTTTTGTTCCCAATAAAGCTCAATAATATTTTAGTTAGGATCAAGTACAAGTTACTGTTTTATTATTACACAGAAAAAAAGGAAATCATTTTTAAACATTTGGATTATTTGGATAAAATGGATTCTATGGGAGATGGCATTTTCGTAATCTGGAGCTTTCTGGATTGCATACCTGTAGTTTAAAAAGAGTGATCCAGTGGCCACCAATATATTTGGCTATATGAAAAGAATACCCCGTATTGAGGAAAAACTTGCAAATATATAAGTGAGCACTGAAGTGTGCACATGCAGGAATTCCCTTGTACATCAAGGGAAAAAGTAAATAGTACTTAAGAGGTTTTGTCTGATGGCTTTAAATCTTCTTTGGCAAGGATAGGTAACCTTTAGACTGTATTATGTAATTCAAACCCTTTAGAATAACACTACCAACCTTGCTACTTTGTGGAATGCTGGGAGTTATAATTATGTAAAAGCTAAAATGAAACATGAATGTCTTTATTATGAAGAAATGTCATTACTCTGCTCTTTAAACCAGTGCGAATATATGTTTTGACATAAAGGGGCACATTTACCTAGGGTCGAATATCGAGGGTTAATTAACCCTCGATATTCGACCGTCGAAGTAAAATGGATTTACCGCTATTCCTACGATCGAACGATCTAAGGAATAATCGTTCGATCGAACGATTAAATCCTTCGAATCGAACAATTCGAAGGATTTTAATCGATCGAAGGATATTCCTTCGATCAGAAATTTGTTAGGAAGCCTATGGGGACCTTCACCGAATTTGGCCATTGAACGATCGAAGTAAAATCGTTCGATCGAACGATTAAATCATTAGAATTGAACGATTCGAACGATTTTAGCGTACGATCGAACGATTTTACTTCGATGTGTAAAGACTTAGAAAAATGCATTAGAAGGTCCCCATAGGCTAACAGCACTTCGGCAGGTTTAATTTGGCGAACTATTGAAGTCAAAGTTTTTTTTAAAGAGACAGTACTTCGATTATCGAATATTCAAACTATTTTACTTCGAATCGAATTCGAGGTAAATTCGAAGTCGTAGTATCCTATTCGATGGTCGAAGTATCCAAAAAATTACTTCGAATTTCGAATGTTTTTCCTTTGAAAATTCCCTCGAATTCACTTCGACTCTTGATAAATCTGCCCATAATTGTAAAAAAAAACCCACTAAAAACCCTTAAATCTATGCCATCTAAAAGCTGTTGAGATCACACAGAAGTTAATTGGAGCTGTCCTTGTAGTAAATTGTAAAATATTTAATTACTTTGAGGTTTTAACATTTTTCAATGATTTCCACAATCCACTAGAGTGAAATTCCAACACTATCCATTCATTTCTATAGGATTTTTAAAAGAGTATTTATCAACGGGAGAAAGTGAAAGTTTACCCTTTGATAAATATGAGGATCTTGTGGTTTTCATATTCTTATTTGGATTTATTCCATGTTTTTATTTGTTCATGCTTTTTAATATTCAGATCTTTATAAATAAGCAGCCATTTGTGCTTTTTTTTTTAAATATCAGTTTAATCGAGGGTGGTAAAATTTCTAAAAACTACAGAAATTTGAATTGTCATAAATAGGCCTGCCAATGTTCAATAAAAAGCTTACCAAAACTCCATAACAAAGGACTTGTGTATGTACCTCGGGCACACAAGGTTGGATGACTTTGAATATGATGAATCCTCAATTTTACGTCTCCTGAGTTTACGGTTTCCCTTATTTTCATTGTTTTTTGTGGTCCCACCTGATTTCAAACCATTTCTTTCTGGTCCCCTAAAAAATGTAAAAGAGAAGAACATGGTGCATTGCCACATTTTTTTGCCCTTGTTTATAACTGTACAAAGTCACAGGGGCACATTTACTTAGGGTCGAATAGCGAAGGGTTGATTAACCCTCGATATTCGGCCGTCGAAGGATAATCCTTCGACTTTGAATATCGAAGCTGAAGGATTTACTGCAATTCGTTCGTTCGAACGATCGCAGGAAAACTATTAAATCTTTCGAATCGAACGATTCGAAGGATTTTAATTCATCGATCGAACGTTTTTCCTTCGATAAAAAAAATACTTAGAAAGCCTATGGGGACCTTCCCCATAGGCTAACATTGTACCTTGGTAGGTAGTCAAAGTTTTTTTTAAAGAGACAGTACTTCGACTATCGAATGGTCCAATAGTCAAACGATTTTTAGTTTGAATCGTTCGATTCGAAGTCGAAGGTGGAAGTAGCCAATTCGATGGTCGAAGTAGCCAAAAAAATACTTCGAAATTTGTAGTATTTTTTATTCTATTCCTTCACTTGAGCTAAGTAAATGTGCCCCACAGTGTTATAATCAATAGCATTGTGAGCTATCTGAGCCAAAACAAAACAGAAATAAATATCTAAAAACTTGCATTAGAAAAAGCCTTTCCAATTATAAGCCTAAAGAAAAATCATGCGTTTGCTTTAATTTAGCAGTTTGAAGTGCTTATATGATGTGCATGTACAAGTCTTCAGTAGCACTTTATCTTTACTTTATTGCTGTCAAATTAAATAAACATTTGTTATTCTGCAAAGTCTCAGCCCAGTACAGTATATAAAACCCGAACAATTGCAAGAGGCTGCTCTGAGTGCTTCTGTGGTTAACGACAAGTGCCAAGTCGGAAGGAAAAGACATTCCCTGCATATTCTTAAAGCAAGATAAATACAGAAGAGAAATACAGATGAAAGATGAAGTTGCTAGCTGCGGACACTGCCAGATTCCACTTTTCTGGCACACTGCTCCACTGGCAGATATATCCAGGAGCAATCTTTTCCATTAAAAATGACCTGCATATATTCACTTATTTTGTGTATTTCCCGTCAATCTAACAAGTGTTTAATGATGTATTTAAGGCCACAATGAATCCTCTTCCTGGACAATGTTCGTGCAGTTTGTTGCAATTCTTAGTACTCACAAAGAAACAAATTTGTAGAACAATAGCTTTATCCTTTTTTGCGGTTGTCCAATTAAATTATAAGGAATGAATGTATATTGGATTTCATCTTGATCTTGTAGTAATAAGGGGTGAGCCGAATCCACTATTTTGGGATTTGGCCGGATCTCGAACCAAATCCGAACCTTACTTTGCATATGCAAATTAGGGGAAGGAAGGGTTGTTTGATGAACAGTCACGTGATTTTAAGGCAATTGGATTCGGTGGAATCCTGCTGAAAAAGGCTGAATCCCAAACTGAATCCTGGATTTGGCACATTCCTAGAAATGGGCTTACCTTGATAAAATGTCACCACACATCTCGGGGGGGGGGGGTTATTTATTAATGTTCGAGCTGTGTTTTCCACAAAAATTCAAGTTTTCGAGTTGATTTTTTTGGTCAAAACTCAAATTTGTGGGTGAAAACAAAACTTGAATTTTTCGAGATTTATTATACCCTGACCCTGTAAATAGCTAGAATCTAAAAATACACCATCTAAAACCTTTCAAGGTCATGTAGGAGTCAATGGCAGAGTTAACTTGAATAACCTGAAGATGTCAATAGCCTTCATGACATTCAAGTTTCAATCAATTTGAGCAATTCCAGTTTTTTCTACGCTACTCGATTCTACTCGAATAAGGTTGAATGTTGTCCTTTTTTATACCTTGAATGAACTGGATTGGTTTCTTATTTAAGAAAAAACTTGAATGGAATAAACTCGATTCAGCAAGATTGACTTGTGAAACCCGAAAACTCAAATTGATCGTGTTTTCGGGTTTCACAAGCCAATCTTGCTGAATCAAGTTTTTTCCATTCAAGTATTTTCTTAAATAAGAAACCAATCCAGTTCATTCAAGGTATAAAAAAGGATAACATTTAACCTTTGATAAATAACCCACTAAGTATTGGGTAATGTGCTGAAATTCTTTTAAACCCTCATGGGCAAAACAGTTACCAAAGTCCTTTAAAACATTGATTTGTCGTAGGAGGCCCCTTCCTGAGACTGTATGAGGCTCATAGTACCATTGTGACTGATACTTTCACACCTCTGTGTGTTTCAGCTAATACCTATCTGAGTTAGATTGTACCATTATTATTGGATACTGGTGGCCTTATTACCCTTAAGGGTTTAAAAGTTGAATGGAATAAGCCACTTGGATGAGTGGTGAAATGTTTTCAAGACTACTCAGCAATTCTAGCTCTCTTAGATTTAGGATAACTGATAAACTTCTGTATAATATGACCTAGAAAAATAAACATCATAGACATAATTTCCTCTTTCTCTGCTCTCCATGCTTTCTATGAAGGTGATACTGACTGAGCTGACTCAATTGACTCAGCTCCAGCCATAGCAACACAACACAAAATTTCCTTAAAGCATATACATGCAAAGTGAATTATTTGCTTGTTATGGGCTCTCGGGCTCCTTTCAGCCCTTCTCACCCTTCTCAAACCAGGTTTGGTTTTCCATTTCGCGTAAGGCATATAGAAATGCATAGTTTAAGGGGCAGATGTATCAAGGGTCAAATATTGAGGGTTAATTAACCCTCGATATTCGACTGCCGAATTAAAATCCTTCAAATTCGAATATTGAAGTCGAAGGATTTTGCACAATTCGTTCGATCGAACGATCTAAGGAATAATCGTTCAATGGGGACCTTCCCCATAGGCTAACATTGGCCTCGGTAGGTGGAGAACTAGGGGGTCGAAGAAATTTTTAAAGAGACAGTACTTCGACTATCGAATAGTCGAACAATTTTTAGTTCGAATCGTTCGATTCGAAGTCGAAGGTCATAGTCGAAGTAGCCAATTCGATGGTCGAAGTAGCCAAAAAAAACATTTGAAATTCGAACTATTTTACCTCTATTCCTTCACTCGAACTTAGTGAATGGGTCCCTAAGATACATGTTCATATTAAAATAGAAGAAAACCAACAGTAAACACAATACACATGTTAAAAATGAGGTGAAGATATCTTAACGACACTATGGAGAGTGGTAGTTATTCCAGAATCTTATCAGAATTGTGTTTATCTGCATTTACTACACCTACTTTCTCATTTTCTATCTTTCGTTTTGTCCACACCCATAGTGGCCTCAGACCATGCACAGGCCACTAGGACATATTCCCATGTTATTCTAATTTGAAATGATCATGACACTATTAATAAGACTGAAAATAAATAGCGTTTAAGAGGGGCTCAATGGAGTTGTAGAACTAGGAAACATCTGTAGACTTCGGTGAGATGCATAGATGAAATAAATGTAAGATGTGGTTAATATAAGTTCACATTTACCAGGGGAAACCCTTATTTTAACCTCATGGTACACTATGGGGGTAATTTACTAACAATCGGATTTGGCTTTTTTTATTTCACGAATGTCTAAAAATTTGCGGTTTTCTCATTATTTTAAAAAGCTCTAAAAATTTGAGATTTATGAAGTGTAAAAACCACTAATAAAAGTTGTCAAGGTCCTATAGAAGACAGTGGGAGCTGCACTGATCTTTTTGAACCACTCTAAATCATGCACTTTTTAGAGGTTTTGTATTCCTCTTTCGCTAGGAATTGTCCGAAAAACTGCGGTATTTGGATTTTTGTAGCGCAGAGTTCAGCATAATTTTCAGTTTGTACTTTTTTAATTTTTATAATAAATCTCACCACATTTGTAGTTTTAGAGTTAGTGAGTTTAGTCGTGGTTCGAAAAACATTTAATTATGAAAATTGTTGATAAATAGGCCTCCACATGTAGAATACTAAATAAGTCCTTGCTCCATATATACATAAAGAGAATTGGTAAATACTCCTTTCTGAAGACTTTGCCCTGATGGGATCAGAAGGACTAGCACAGAGAGCTTGTTATATATTCCAAATGTCAAATAACTTGATAATATTATTCTAGTCAATGGTTTAAAGGTTCCAAAAAAAGAAAATCTGGTTTTCACGATTTTTTTCAGATATTTATCTGATTTTCGAGATTTTTTTGGATTTTTCACCTGAAAACTCTGATTTTTGCCTGAAAACTCCAAAAACTTCGGGGTATTGCACGAAACCCAGCGCACATCAAAAAAATCATTGGGGCTTCTCCAATTGACTTATATGCAACCTCGACAGGTCTGATTTTCTGATTTGGACTTTTCCATCCTCGGGGTTTAATAAATTATGAAAAATGTGTGATTTTTTTAAAGGCTGATTTTTTGTTCGTGATTTTTGCATTCAGAGTTTAGTAAATAACCCCCTTAATGTGAACTGTTGGTTTGCCATTCCCAGCAGAGTGGGGGGAAATGTTAGCGCTTGGCACCCCATTTTAATTGTTAAGGCATTTCAAGGTACAGTAGTGATTAAAATGCTGCATGGAAAACTGATTTATGGATTCAATTGTCTGTGAACTTTGTGATTGTGAGAAGACTGATATATATGGGAAAAAAGGGATTATGATGTTTTTCTTTAGGGCTGATAAATATACAAGTGACCTGTTATTTAGGCTCTCACTAGCAACGAATTCTTTTCAAATGACAGGCATCACCCTAATTTATACTTCTCTTGCACAAGAGACAGTGCTGCTTCCAGGAATAACACAAACTATGTTACTGCAGGTTCAGAATTGTGTACAATTATTCCGAACCAGAAAATGAATTGTTTTTTACACAATGAATTTGCAATAGCTGCGTTGCTTTTCCAGGTGTTATTTCTTTATCTTTTTTATATGGCCTTATTGTAATAGTAAATCAGTATTGGTTGTCCAAAGTATCACCAGTTCTTATTCAAATAAACTATATATGTTTTAAAGATTCCATACAAGAGACAGAGGCAAGAACCAGATGACAAATTACTCAGCAGAGGGAAAAAGGGGATTGACCTACTTGGTAGGGTTTTGGCCAAGCCATATTATAGTCAAGTCTGAGAGGACCAGTAACCTAAATAATCTCCAATGCAAGTGTTATATTTCCTCTCCCATTATTCAATGGCAAAACAGTCAGGTTTAGTAACTTACAGTAACAATTACTTTTAACTTTAATGTATTTTATTAATTTGAAGAGTAGTTTTTTGTGTCAGTATAAATGATAAAACTGCCACCATGGACACCTTAAAAAAATTGTTCAGTATAGAAATAAAAAACTGGGTAAATAGATAGGCTTTGCAAAATAAAAAATGTTTCCAATATAGTTAGTTCACCAAAAATGTAATGTATAAAGGCTGGAGTGACTGGATGTGTAACATAATAGCCAGAACACTACTTCCTGCTTTGCAGCTCTCTTGGTTTACACTGATTGGTCACCCTGGTTACCAGGCAGTAACCAATCAGAGACTTGAGGGGGGCACATGGGTCATAACTGTTTTCTTTTGACCTGCATGCTAAGGATCAATTGCAAACTCACTGAACAGTTATGTCCCATGTGGCCCCTCTTACAGTCGCTGACTAACTCAGAGTTAGAGAGCTGAAAACAGGAAGTAGTGTTCTGTTCTGTTACATCCAGTCACTCCAGTCTTAATAGATTACATTTTTGGCTAACTAATTATATTAGAAACAAGAATCTTCGATTCGTAAGCCTCCTAGAAAATCATGTAAACATTAAATAAACCCAAAAGGCTGGTTTTGCTTTCAATAAGGATGAATTATATCTTAGTTTGGATCAAGTACAACATACTGTTTTATTATTAAAGGGGAAATGGAACTAATTTTTAAAAATGGAAAAATTCTTTGCATAAAATGGGGTCTATGGGAGATAGCCTTCCCTTAATTCTGAGCTTTGTATAATTGGATTCGGGATAACAGATCCAATACCTGTATAAGTCTAGATAGGACCTATAGTGAGAGTGCCTGTCACTATTTAATTGGTCATGTTTCAATAACCCCAACCCTCTCCTCAAGTATGACAAATCTTTTAGCTCTCCAGTTATGTTAATTTTCTGTAAAATGATATGGTATCTCCCTTCTCTCTACTGAATACACTGCTGAGCTCATACCTTGTAGCTTTTGTTTAGAATCTCAAACGTAAGGTTTGTCATCCATAGATTAATGGAAAGGACTTTTTGGTTGAACATTCATTCACTGCATATTTGCATACACATACATGATCAGGTGATGCCATATTGTTTTACTCGGTAAGAATACAGTCCTGACAGCTGAGCTGCAACACCTCTAATGATGTTTCTTCTTGCTGTTTTTGGAATATGTTCAGGGTTTCTGTAATCATAGCATGCATTTTGGCTACACCCATTAAAATATGAGGTTACAAATATGCAGAGAAGGAACATTCTGTGCACAGAGTAACCTACACCGTCATTTTTTAATGTTTAATTAAGGAGAAATAAATGAAAGATAAACTTTAATTAGAAAACAAGCACTGATAGTGGACCTTGAGATTTAAACAGGTTTCCTTTTTTTGCTCTGTCAATAAACATTTCTAAAGGGCAGATTTATCAAGGGTCGAAGAGTAAATTCTAATTTGTGAGTGTCAAAATTCACACATTCGAATTTTAAAGGAGAAGGAAAGCTACGGAGGCATTTTATTGCCAATAGATTAGCTGCAATAGTGCAAGCTAGAATGCTATATTTATTCTGTAGAATGTTTTACCATACCTGAGAAAAAAGCTCTAGAAACTCTCTGTTTGTTTAGGATAGGAGCTGCAATATTAGCATGGTGTGACATCACTTCCTGCCTGAGTCTCTCCTTGCTCTGGGCTCAGATTACAGTAGAAAAGGGAGGGGGTGGGGAAGAGGAGCAAACTGAGCATGCTCTTGCCCAGGGCAAGGAGGTTTAAGCTGAAAGCAGGAAGTCTGATACAGAAGCCCATGTGTACACAATAGAAGGAAAGAAATGCAGTGTTTCTGTTGACAGGGGACTCAGAGCAGCACTACTTTGGGGGTTTACTGGTATATTTAGATGGACCTTTCTGATAAGGCTTACTTAGTTTTAACCTTTCCTACTCCTTTAATCCCCCTATTCTAATGTAAATCTGAATGTGAGATTTATCACACTTCGACCATGAAAATAGTCCTAATTCGAATAGTTGCCACATAAAACCTGCTGAGTTTGTGTACAAGTCAATGGCAGAGGTCTGTTGAGCCATTTGAAGATGTTAAGAGCCTTCCCGATTTCCGAGTTTTTTTTTCAGTGAATCAAATACGATTAGCATTTGATCGAATATAAGTCATTGAAATTTTTTCTTAAATAACCTCCCAATCGAATTGTGAGTATTAGTGATGGGCAAAAAATTGGCCACGGGCGAATAAATTTGCAAAACTGCAGGGAAAATTTGGAGACGTCAAAATTATTGGGACGCCCATTGACTTTATTGCCAACATCAAAATTGCTGTGGGTGTCAAAATTGACACATGCATCAAAATTCAAATGTTGCTAATTTTTTTGCAGTTTCGCAAATTTTTTGCCCTTTTGCTAATTTTTTACTGTTTCTCTAATTGTACTGGGAATTCGTCAATTTTTTGGTGAACCGAAACAGGACAAATTCGACCCATCACTAGTAAGCATATTCAAATTAAAAAAATTCACATGAATTTACAATTCGACCTTTGATAAATGGGCCTCCCCATGTTTGATCACTTAATCGAGTGCTTGGAATATCCTGCCTTTACATCCCAATGACTTTTCACTGAACAATGACCCTGAAATAAAAGTCTGCATACCACTTACCTTTACCACTCCCTTTGCATGCATTGTTATGCAATTGTTGGCATCTTCTGATAGCTGGTACAGGGCTTGAGCCGTGGCTTGATGGACTAAAGGGTCACTGGATTTTAGTTAGTGCACCAAGGGAGCCACAGCTTAGACTCTCCAAAAGCCACTCTGTTATTTCCCCACATACAGCAATGGGAGATCGCTTCAGCTAAGTTGTGCCTCAATTTATCATCAGTCCTGCAGAAAAGAAGACAAAATATAAGAGTTGTCATTTCTTGGTAGTTTAAACAATAATAAGATAAACGGTCCATATAACGTTATGGTTTTGCTGTAAGGTTTCTTACTAGGGAAGCAGATGCTTTACATGTTTACACAATGTCTAGTAAAGAAAGGATTTGTACTATTGGCTTTCCATGACAAAAAAGGGAAAGGTTGTCATGGTTTAGATGCCTTCAGAATCTTCTAAATGTAATACTGTCTTGGTTTTATTGCAAGTCACAACATTCTGTCTTTCTTCATCACAAGAAAATAGGTTGGTATGTTGATAAACTTTCAACAGCCAGCTGTCTTGAGACTGATAGGAAAAATACTGTAAATTTAGCAACCAGAAATACAAAATTGTTAGGAAAGGCCGGACTAATTGACTAAATTGAGGGTCTTTGGGCAAAATATGGCCTCCCAACCAATACTTATGGTCTCCAGTCTACCTAAGGGGTCAGAAGCCATCTTGCTATGACATCATACCGATTAACATTTAATTGGCCTTCCGTTGACACCATTGAATAGTACTGGTCTAGAATATTCTGTAGCTTCATGGGAGGCTCTGTGCCACACTCTTTATGACACAAAATAAAATGTTGCACACAAATATCCGACAGTAGCCTAGAAAAATTCTAGCCAAACATTTCTAAAATGAAACATATTTACATACCGCGTTTGCTAAAACAGATAACAGGGGAACTACTCCATGATCTGTTATAATCACTAAGTTCTCTTTATCCTTTGCTATGTCACACAGACACTCGCCAGAACCTCTTTGTTTTTAGATTTCAATAAATTTACAATAAGTTCTAAGCCTCCAACAAATGATCGAACCATCTCTCTGGCATACTGTTGAAAAAAGATACATCTAACCGTGATGAAACCCAAAACAATTTCATAATATTTGGAATCTCTGTTGCTCATTTACAATTATTGCAATTACAATTTTTTGAAGATACAGGTATGGGACCTGTTATCCAGAATGCTCGGGACCTGGGGTTTTCCGGATAACGGATCTTTCCGTAATGTGTCTTCATGCCTTATGTCTACTAGAAATTCATTTAAACATTAAATAAACCCAATAGGCTGGTTTTGCTTCCAATAAGGATTAATTATATCTTAGTTGTGATCAAGTACAAGCTACTGTTTTATTATTACAGAGAAAAAGGAAATCATTTTTAAAAATTTGGATTATTTGGATAAAATGGGAGGCAGCCATTCCATAATTCGGAGCTTTCTGGATATTGGGTTTCCGGATAAGGGATCCTATACCTGTATACATATTGTGGCCAGTTCAGATATATTTTCCAATAAATGAAAAGCAAGCAAAGAAAGTGATTGTTCCTAATAATACAGTGTGCAAAATATAACATTACTAATTTTGATTTTTTTAATTGAAGTTGAACAAATCAAAATCAAATACTTTCTCTGCATTTTTTTAGATAATTACGGAAAGATTCTTCATACGGAAAGCCCGGATCCCAAGCATTCCAGATAATAGATCTTATACCTGTATAATATGTATGATCCAGAGAGCAGGCTTATTTAATATGAGAAGCGTAAACACAGCTAACGATGCGGCAAAAGAAAAACGTCTACTTTCGCAGATGAATTAGCAAGGACAGAAACCTTTTGCCCTAAGTTGAGAAGTTTAATAATCTGCAGTGATTTTTTTTTCCAATACAGGGAAAATATACTAATTGAAGCTGATCAAGTATGTCTGCTATATGCTTTTTTTCAGCAAAAATAATTCACAAAGACACACTGACAATTTCTAATGATCCAAGTTCAGCGTTCAAGAGTCCCACTCAGAATGCAAAAAAAATAAAATGTTTACCTAACCTTCATCCCAATTACACACAGACGCAAAACATAAAAAAAAAATGTAATGAAAAACAATCAAATGCAACTGCTGCTAAAGTAGTTAAAGGCAGAGAAGTACTATAGCGCAGGGTTCACCGCGGGTTTAACTCAGAAAGCACAACTCTGTATATTTAACATGTGTGATTTGATTATTTAGCAAACAACCGGTACTAGTTATTATATCTCTTTTTAGTGTTTAATAGGTACAACATGGTATATTTTGAAAGACAGAAATGTGAATAAAAATCTACAAACTCCAGGGTTTTAAAAATAGAATTTTGCATTGCCACATATATAACAAAGAGAGGGATGAAACGAAATGGCATATGAAGTATGAATCCTTTTTGAGTACACTTATTTATTATTATTAATATTTAGAGATACATCAAACCTATCATTCTATAATTTATAGATTTGGATCTTCCACATGAAGAATTTAGCTGAATATCGAACCGAATCTGAAGCCTGTTGTTTTTTAAAATCTGTCCAAAATTTGCATCACCTGTGACAATTGCCCAGAGCTTTAAAATTGCATGGTTTTAAGGGTCAGGGCATATTCTCAGATTCTATAACAAACAAGGAAAACTTGTGCTCACCACTAATTTTTAAAACCATTAGGCGGGGGTGCAATGAGGCTGTGACCACAAAATACATATAGACAAATACAAGAGTCCTCTGCACTCAACCCATTATCAATATATTTAAGACAGCGACATTTTGTGCATACTGCTACTGAAAAATGCCTTACCCTTTAAATAAAACAGGGATTGTTTGTCCATATATTACAATATATTTAAGCTGGCCAACTACGTCAAAGTCATCCCATATCTGGCCAGTCCTATGCTCAATTTTCATCTGATTCATTAAGAATTCTATTGCTTCATTATACATTTTACAAAGGGACTAAGTTTTACCTGCAACTTACTTGCTGCTTTCAAAGTAAAACTCCCAAACTTGGCTGCCCTTTTATTAGACATAAGTGGGATCACCTGACTATAGCTGGGAAGGGTGGGAGCTACAACATGGAGTTGGTCACTGCGCCTGTATAACTATAACAAACAAGGGAAAGTTGTTGCAATATATTTAAGCTGGCCAACTAAGTCAAAGTCATCCCATATCTGGCCATTCCTACGCTCAATTTTCATTTTCTGCTCAGATTCGGGGAGATTAGTTGCCCGGTGACTAATCTCCCCCGAACTGCCTCCCGCTGACTAGAATGTAAATTGCCGGCGGGACGGCACTCGGGCGATTAATTTTCCGAAGTCGCCCGAAGTCTCCTTGTGAGGAAAACGAAGCACTATGAGTGCCATCCCGCCGGCGATTTAAATTCCACCCGGCGGGAGGCAATTCGGGGGAGATTAGTCGCCCCGACGAAGAGGAGATTTGTTGCAGGGCAACTAATCTCCCTGAATCTGAGCGTGTGCCCTGATCCAAAGGGTTTGGATTAGATTCAGGCAGGCACTCATGATTTCTGGATTTGGTCAAATCCCAGCATTTTTCTTCAGGGACAGACCAAATCCCAAACTGGATCCTGCATTTGGTGCACCCCTATTAGTAATTTGCAATTAACAGTGTTTTAAGTAGATGACTTCCTGGCCTTGGGTGGGGTTATTTATTAACAATTGTCAAATTTGCACCTGGTCAGTAATCCATAGCAACCAATAAGAAATTTGTTTTCTTTAGAAAGCTGCAGGACGATCAAAGAAAGCATTAATTGGATTGGATGCAATGGCTTGCTCTATTAGTGTAAATAAAGGTGGCCATAGACTCAAAGATCCGCTCGTTTGGCGACATCGCCAAACGAGCGGATCTTTCCCCGATATGCCACTAAACTGCGTGGCTATATCGGGGGTAATTCAAGCGTTCGGCCAAGCGGCTCCGACGGGTCGGTCGGGTAAAAATCCAACCTTCCCGATCGATATCGTGCCCAGATATCGATCGGGAAGACCCGTCGGAAGCCCCCATACACGGGCAGATAAGCTGTCAAAACGGTTCAAACGACCGATATCGGCAGCTTGATCTGCCCGTGTATGGCCACCTTTAGGCCACTGTAGGTAAATGAGCTGCACAGCATGGTATAGTTATGTATACTGCAGAAGTTTAGGAGGTTATTTAATAAAATCCGAATTTTTTTTCACTAGAAAACTCAAATTTTTAGAGGAAAAAAAAACATGAATTTTTTTGAGATTTATTATACTCCAATGCTGCAAAAAGCCCAAATCTGAAAATTCGCCATCTCAGACCTGTTGAGGTCCTGTATGAGTCAATGGGAGAGGCACATATCTCAATTTGCAGTTTTGTGGCTTGTGCTGGGTTTAGCCCGGAAATCTGACTAATTTTGGGTTTTCGGGCAAGGGAAAAAGCCCAAAAAATTCTAGCAATTTGGGAATCGCCAACCCGATTGAATCCAGTTTTTTTCGTTAATAAATAAGCTAAAATCAGACATGGGTCGTGAGATAAATTCGGATTTTAGTAAATAACCCCCTTGTATTTAACTATGCAAGGTAATATATATATTACCACCACATTCAGGGTGGCAGTAGTTTCAACATTCTCCAGCATCAATAGGTGCACTTGCCCAGGATTCAGCAGAAGGGGCAGAGCAGACACAATAGAGCTTAATGCCACTGTACGGAAGTTCCTTTGATGAATGGCGTTAACAGACAACTCATGCGTCCATTTTAGCGTGACTGCACCCTGTTATAGGCTTTTTCTTGCATGTTAATTGCAGCAAAACATTTGAATTCTTTTTGGACCATTGCGTGGTGGATTTTTGTTTTTTTCTAGATGAAGACAGAATGCCAGGTAAAGAACCATTTTACAAAAAATAATATGTTTACCTGAGAAAATATTAAGGCAGTTATTTACTAAAGTCTGAATGCAAAAATCACGAAAAATTTGTGATTTTTTTTTTTATAAAATCAGACTTTTAAAAAATCACAAATTTTTCGAAATTTATTAAACCCTGAGGATGTAAAAGTCTGAGGGGCACATTTACCTAGGGTCGAATATCGAGGGTTAATTAACCCTCGATATTCGACCATCAAAGTAAAATCCTTCGACTTCGAATATCAAAGTCGAAGGATTTACCACTATTCCTACGATCGAACGATCGAAGGAATAATCGTTCGATCGAACGATTAAATCCTTCGAATTGAAAATTGTTAGGAAGCCTATCGGGACCTTCCCCATAGGCTAACATTGGCCTCAGTAGGTTTTAGGTGGCGAACTAGGGGGTCGAAGAATTTTTTAAAGAGACAGTACTTCGACTATCGAATAGTCGAATAGTCGAACGATTTTTAGTTTGAATCGTTCGATTCAAAGTCGAATGTCGTAGTCGAAGGTCGAAGTAGCCCATTCGATGGTCGAAGTAGCCAAAAAAAACATTCGAAATTCGAACTATTTTTTCCTCTATTCCTTCACTCGAACTAAGAAAATGGGCCCCTGAATCTGAAAATCCGGCATCTCAGACCTGTCGAGGTTGTATATAAGTCAATGGGAGAAGTCCCAATGATTTTTTGATGTGCGCTAGATTTCGCGCTATTCCCTGAAGTTTTCGGATGAAAATTCTGAAAAACTCGTGATTTTCTTTAAAATCGGATGAAAAAATCCAAAAAACAATCGCAAAAATCTGATTTTTTTTTTTCGCGCAAAGCTAATTTTCGGGTAAAATTTTATAGTAAATAAGTGTAAAAAACCTGAGCGGATTTGTAGCAGAAAATATTGAGATAAATTCGGACTTTGATAAAAAGCCCCCTTAATAAAAAAGTTAATGACAAAGTGTAAAAACCACAGTCTTTATACTACAAACAATATGATTTAATTCGGCTTGACGGAGGCACGATAATATATATTGACTTATTGTGTACACTGCTCCGAGACTCCCACATATTTATAAAAGGTAGGTATACACATTGCTAAGAATTATTTATAGCTATACTGTATATAAATGCATAGGATTATAATATAAAGTGTGTATAATGGGAAAACCACTATGGTTCCATTTTTGTGCCCATTCACTCTTTAAACCATTTTCAGTTGGCAACTTTGCAAGATGGTATCTTAAAGGGGTAGTCCACCTTCAAGTAAAGTTTTAGGCTAATTCTAAGCAACTTTTACATTGGTCTTCATTATTTTATTTTTTTATAGTGTTATAATTATTTACCTTTTTCTTCTGACTCTTTCCAGCTTTCAAATGGGCGTAGCCGACCCCATCTAAAAAGCCAATGCTCTGTAAGGCTACAAATTTTGTTATTGCTATTTTTTTATTACTCATCTTTCTATTCAAGGCCTCTCCTATTCACAGTGGCATAACTAGATATTACTGGGCCCCACAGCAAATTATTTTTCAGGCCCCCAAAATTTGTATATGAATTAGGGCCTCGTGGGGCCCCTATACCTCCTGGGCCCCCCTGCAGGCGCAGGGTCTGCTTCCTCTATAGTTACGCCCCTGCCTATTCATATTCCAGTCTCTTTAGTTTGGACCCTAGCAACCAGATTGCTTGAATTGCAAACTGGAGAGCTCCTGAATAAAAAGCTAAATAACTCAAAACCGAGAAATAATAATAAATGAAAACCAATTGCAAATTGTCTCAGAATATCACTCCCCACATCATACTAAAAGTTAGCTCAAAGGTGAACAACCCCTTTAATGAAAATGCAATGCTATCCAGTGATCTTGCACCTCATGAATTCTCCTCTATCCTTGCTACAAATGATAAGTTCACATCATGATCCCAGACTTCGTGTCTATTTTTAACCATGTAAATCTGGAAGATATTAAACAGATCACAGACAGATTGCATTCCAACTCAGCAATGGTACATATAATGTTGCGTAACTGCAGAAAAAAATATTCCAGAACCAATGGAACAAGTGGCTGTCAGACCACTTTTAAAAAAGCCATCGCTAGACCAGGACTGCGTAAATAACTACTTGCCTTGCATGTTTTAGAACGGTTATTAAACGAAATGAGTTCCATTTGCGCCCAATACTAATCTGTTGCCTTAAACGATTTATAATGAATTCTAAATTTTTTAAAAGTAATAATTATGGCTGATTGCAGGAGACGTTGCTTATTCTACTGTATGTACCCCTTGATATCTCAGCTGCAGGTTCTGATGTACAGTCTATTGCCGTTCTGCACGGAATATAATGTAGTATTTTAGAATAGCTTCCGCTTTCCTTTATTCACCACATCTTGGGGTACGTTTGCTGGTGCAGCGCATAAATGGGGTGGAGTGACTGTTGAACAACAAACGCAGTTTTAGTGATTTGATTAGTCCACGACCCTCTAGATTTATGATCATAATAAGGCAGAGGGCAGTTTTACATAGAGCTGTTTATATTGCCACCAAGCTGTTGGTGCAACACTACCAATACCAATAAATTAATTTGACAGTCAAGGAAGAGATGGGAAGCAATCTCCTCCTGTGTGTGATCAACAGACTGTGATGTGCAGAAAGAATGGCCCTTACTCAATCCAATGCGACATACAGTATATAAAAAGAAGCAACACCAACACTAACGTAAAAGTATGGCATTTGTATTATGTTTCAAAGGGGAGGGCTAGGCAAGTTATCTGCCTTAAATGGATACTTGCATCAGTTAATAGTGCTGCTCTAGCAGACTTCTGCACTGAAATCTGTGTTTCAAAAGAGCAAACATGTTTTTTTATATTTAATTTTGAAACCTGACACGGGGCTTGACATATTGTCAGTTTCACAGGTGCCCCCAGTCATGTGACATGTGCTCTGATAAATTTCAGTCACTCTTTACTGCTGCACTACAAGTTGGAGGGATATCACCCACCAGCGATATCACCTTCCTTTCCCCCCAGCAGCCAATCCACAGAACAGTGGGAAGGTAACCCTTCCGTTACATTGAGTAGGCGAAACAATAGGCTAGCAGAAAGCAGTTTCATAGTGCCGCACTGGCTCTTTCTAAAAGCACATGACCAGGCAAAATGACCTGAGATGGCTGCCTAGAGACCAATAATACATCTATAATAAAATATACTTGCTGGGTCAGGAATTACATTTTACATGGTAGAATGAATTATTTACAGTGTAAATAGTGTAATTTAGAAATAAAAACTGCACCATAAAAATCACGACAGAATCCCTTTAATCGAAGAGACATCTAATGCCTATGGCACATGGGATGACATTGGCATGTGCCCACTAACATTATGTAGCGTGGCACCAAAGTGCATGAAACCACCTGTTGTACCACTTCACCGATAAATGTTTCAGTGCCAGAAAGAACTGGCAGTAACTTCTCAGTCTGAAAACACCTAACTGTGCATTTTCAGGCTGGACAATTTGTGAAATTTTGGTGCTGCTCTAAAAAAACATCAGAAATCTGTCGAGTATGGCACAGTTCTAAGCTGTCAGCGTGTATTGTCACAGTACACTGGGTGGGTACTTATACTTGAAAGGGGGATGATGCTTTCACATTATCATGGAGCTGGAGTCTTGGAAGTCACCGGGTATCTTTAGTTACTACTTCCCGACGTGTTTGTATGGGGAAACCTGCTAGTATTTAGAGTTTAAATGTTCATGAATAAAACAAAAATGGAACATTATAAGCAGTAACTATTTTTATATATGCAAGGCGTTTTATTGAATTTCTCTGTCACCTCAGTATACAAGATAGCTTTGCCCAAAACTCCTGGAAAAGAAAAGTAAAGTAAACAGATTGAGGCAAATTCAATTAGACATGATCTACGGATCACAACATTTGTGCCAAAACAATTCCAGATTCAAAACGAGAGTTAAGAAATGAAAGAGGGAATAAAATCTATTTTTCTTCTACAGATCCAACATATACATGTTCTAATACGAAAACATAATTTAATTTGATGAAGCCTTTATTTATGTTAAGCTTTTTTTTTTTTGATTTGCTGGACATTTAGGGGCCGATTCACTATGGGTCGAATATCGAGGGTTAATTAACCCTCGATATTCGACTAGGATTTAGCGCAGATAGTTTGATCGAACGATCGAAGGATAATTCCTTCGATCGAACGATAAAATCCTTCTAATCAAACGATTCAAAGGATTTTAATCCAACGTTTGAAGGAATATCCTTCGATCAAAAAAAGTTAGCCAAGCCTATGGGGACCTAACATTGACTTCGGTAGCTTTTAGATGGCGAACTAGGGGGTCGAAGTTTTTTTTAAAGAGACAGTACTTCGACTATCAAATGGTCGAATAGTCGAACGATTTTTACTTCGAATAGTTCGATTCGAAGTCGTAGTCGTAGTCAAAGGTTGAAGTAGCCCATTCGATGGTCGAAGTAGCCAAAAAAAAAAACTTTTTTTACCTTCGAATCCTTCACTCGAAGTTAGTGAATCGGCCCCTTACTGCCTTTTTTTTTTCTTTTTCGTTTTTCAGGACTCTTTCAACAGAAAATCCATATTTTTGCTGAGATTCACATTTTTTGGGCTAAAACTCACAAACTCAAATAATCATATCTAATCAAGCATTAAGCTTGAAAAAAACTCAAAAAACTTGAACATAAAACTTGAACTAAATCTAAAAGTTTGCAAGGTCATGTAGAAATCACTGGCTGGCCTAAGCAAAATTTATACTATTTATTCAATTTGAGGTTTTGACATTTTTTTGAACTTGCAAACTTCAAGGTATTAGAGTTTTTCTCATGAGTTTATTTAATTGAGTTTTTTGCATTTAGAACTTGAATATAAAACTTTGACATCTAAAAGCATGCAAGGTCATGTAGAAGTCACTGGAAGCTGTCCTAAGCAACATTTATACTATTTATTCAGGTTTTGGAAAAAACAATTTGAGCATGTAAACTCAAGGTATTGAAGTTTCTCTCATGAGTTGACTTAATTGAGTTTTTGCATTTAGATTTTTTTAATATATAAGCAAACATGCAAGTTTTTTAAAAAAATATGAGTTTATAAAAAGACAACAACATTTGGGGGGTAACATTTGTTTAGGGACCAGGCACCACAAGGTTGTCCCTTTGTATAATGTTTCCTGTGCTAATAATACACTTCTAGAGTTTTTTTGCTTTGCTTTCCCATTCTTTTATTACTATTATAGTTTTGATTTTTCCCATTATGTAGTGTAGGATCAATTAGCAGGAGTTTCTTGTGAAATTATTTTATCTGTATGTATATGGCCAACTTCAGACCTGTTCATACTAGATGAGTGATGTATAATTTTTAGTTGAGTATAGCATTACTGCAGCATCATTAAAACATCTAGATCAGGGGTCCCCAGCCGCCGAGCCCTCCCCACGAAAACGAGGCATGATGAATTTGATGCCGGCACAGCCAAATGCGGCGCGTTCAACCTTGCTGCCGACCACCGCCAACCCTTCCCCCGACCCCCACCCTGCTGACCCCACCCCTGGTCCTTGCAAACCCCGAGGGGTTGAACTACTTGAATGGTCAGGGGCGATCCTGGCCCCTCCGCCGCCTGAGGCAGCAGCAGTTGCTGCTGCCCCCCCTATCCCGGAAATTCGCTCTTAAAGTACAAGGAGCAGCATTTTTGCTGCCCCTGGTACCTAGTGGGGCGCTGCTGCCTGAGGCAACAGCTTCAACTTGCCTCATTGGCGAAGCACCCCTGTGAATGGTTGCTATGTTGTTAAATTTGCGGTCATGTAGGATAGAGGCATGTTGCAGCAGTGCTGTCAAAAGGTGTGCTGCACTTGATGAATGAAGTGGACCATCCATGGACAGGCACCCGGTAAAGTAAGGAGAATTGGACATTGAGTAATGAAGTTTGTTTATGTGGAAGAATTTGATTAGCAATGTATTCCTGGCAAAACCACAGCTTACATACTGTACTTTTATACTGAAGTGGGTAAATTATATTTAGCTTTTTTTTCTCCTGCGTCTCATTCCAGTTTCTTCCTTTGGGTAGCCTCTTTAAGACACCATGGGAATTCGGCCTGTAGCAACCACAGTAATGTTTGACTGTTGCGCACATTTCATAACTGCTCAAGCATCTTTCAGCTTAGCTACAGATGTCTATTTACAAGATGCACATGGACCTGTGATCTATACTGAAGCCTGTGTAGTTTTTGTGGAAAGTATTTCCACCCAGTTATTGGTTGGAGGTCTGGGAGTTTGACGTCCCTAAAACATCCCTGTAAATTATTACATGTGGACAGAAAAACATAATAGCAAAATTGGATAGTAATTATTCATGCATATGCTCAATGAGATGCTCTATAATTCAGGTACAATATGTGACAGAATGCTTGGGACATGGGGTTTTCCAAATCTGTTATTTGGATCTCGATACCTTGTCTTTCTGTAATTTGGATCTCTAAACCTTAAGTCTGCTACAAAACATTTAAACATTAAGGGGGTTATTAAGTTGTGTTTTACACAAAGGGGCCGATTCACTAAGGGTCGAATATCGAGGGTTAATTAACCCTCGATATTCGACTGGGAATTAAAATCCTTCGAATATCGAAGTCGAAGGATTTAGCGCAGATAGTACGATCGAACGATCGAAGGATTATTCCTTCGATCGAACGATAAAATCCTTCGAATCGAACGATTCGAAGGATTTTAATCCAACGATCGAAGGAATATCCTTCGATCAAAAAAACTTAGGAAAGCCTATGGGGACCTTCCCCATAGGCTAACATAGAGTTCGGTAGGTTTTAGGTGGCGAACTAGGGGGTCAAAGTTTTTTTTAAAGAGACAGTACTTCGACTATCGAATAGTCGAACGATTTTTAGTTCGAATCCTTCGATTCGTAGTCGAAGGTCGAAGTAGCCCATTCGATGGTCGAAGTAGCCCAAAAAACACTTCGAAATTCGAAGTTTTTTTACTTCGAATCCTTCACTCGAAGTTAGTGAATCGGCCCCAAAAATTCGTGTTTATTTGGACAAAACTCACATTTTCATGTTAAAGCAAACTCAAATTTTTCAAGTTTTTGGAAAAAATTTAAATTCTATCTAGATTTATATATCCCAACCCTGGGAAATGGCTCAAATCTGAAAATACACATCTAAAACCAATCGAGGTAATGCAGGAGTCAACGGCGGAGGTTCCTTGAACTGTATAAAGATGTTAATAGCCTTCATGATGTTTTTTCCCACCGAAAACTCGTTTAATTTAAGTTTCCCGGTTTTGCAACTCAAACTCGCTGAATTGAGTTTTTCCCATTCAAGTTTTTTTCTTAAATAAGAAGTTGTGAGTTCATTAGATTTCATTCAAAGTATAAAACACGCGAACATTCAACATTTATTGATAAATATCCAATAGGATTTTTTTGCCCCAATAAAGATTGATTAGATATCAACTAGGATCAAGTAAAAATTTACTGTTTTATTATTAGAGAGAAAAAATAAATTTTAAAAATTTGAATTATTAGATTAATGGGAGCCTATGGTTGATGGGCATCCCATAATTCTGGATAATGGGTTTCCAGTTAACAGAACCCATACCTGTGAATCCAGGGTTTTATAGCAAGAAAGACAGAGAGGTATAAGGAGAGCAATGGCAGATATTAATGTATTGGCCCTCAGTCATTCCCCATATACAGTGTGCTTATTAAATGTTCCGTTTCATATAATTGCCTCGGTAAGGAGGCAGATTAAAAATATGTCATTATCATAAAATATTCATTAATAAAAGTAATTAGGAAACATTAGCATTAGAACATAAGCCTCAGCTCATTTGCATGATAGCTTTTTTTGTTTTATGTTTTTAATATATTTTCACTGTCTCTCAACCGATATGCTCAGGCATCTGGAACAGGTTGAAAATGGGCATATGGATAAGCGTTAAGACTTTATTCAGCATTATAAAGTAAATTAAATTTAGGGAGATCTATTTTCCAGAAAGAGAAACTCCAGCTCTCCCGAGAATGTCGAGTTCATCAGTTGAAAAAAGTAGCAAAAGAAGAAAAGAAAAAAAAGAACTCGGCCAGGAAAAAAATAATCCCAAAGCTAAATCAGTTTCTCGTTTGTTTCCAAAACCAAGTATTTTTCTTATTTCATAGATTACAACAAAATAAACACGGCAAATTGCAGGGCCGATAAACGTTTTTTCATATATCTATCAGCAGCATTTTTTGGACATCTTAGAAAGCTTAAGTTGTCAAACATAATTTGTCAAGGAAGAATACTGGTGCCTAAAAATCTGATGGTATGATTGCAGAAATAAACGTCGACTATCAACAAGAGTCTTCTTGAACTACCACATTAGTTAAAGGGATACTGTCATCCCTTGTTAAAAATCGCTTGCCTGCTTCAAACAGAAGCAAATCAGGTGATTAGCCAGAGACAACATCTGTATCCATGTGGAATCCTCCAAACAGCTGCAATCATGGACCCAAAATGGTTTCCTCGGCTGTACTTCCTGCCAGTAACACTCTGTGAACCAAAATCCAAACCACAGCAATCACTGTTAGTGCAGATCTTTTTCAGCCCTTCAAAGAACAGTTGTCTTCTGTCCAATCATTGCTACTGGATGGTTGGGGCATAGTAGCACATGAGGTGCAAGTACAACGGGAAGGAAAAGCTTGTTGACAGTGGTGGACACTAAGGGGCCCATTTACTTAGCGCGAGTGAAGGATTCGAATGCAAAAAACTTCTTCGACCATTGAATGGGCTACTTCGACCTTCGAATCGAACGATTCGAACTAAAAATCGTTTGACTATTCGATAGTTGAAGTACTGTCTCTTTAAAAACTTCGACCCCCCCTAGTTCGCCACCTAAAACCTACCTACCTAACTTGAAGTCGGAATCCAAAAACTAGGGTTTACAGAATCCAGGATTCGGTTCAGGATTTGGCCTTTTTCAGCAGTATTTGGATTCGGCCGAGTCCTTGTGCCTGGCCGATCTGCATCTTAATTTGCATATGTAAATTAGGGGCGGGTAGGAAAATCACGTGACTTTTCGGTAGAAAAGAAGAATTTTCCCCATGTTTTCCTTTTCTGTCCCTAATTTGCATATGCAAATAAGGATTCAATGTGAGTCTGGGCCTCATTTACTAATACAAATAAATGTACTATGTGCATTCAGAAAGTGGTTGTGCAATGGCTTAGGGACCAACTCTAAGATTACGCTTGCAAAAGCTGGTGACGTTTTTCTTCGTTTTTAAAGCCCATTTGGGAACAACATATTCTGGAGCTTTTTACAAAGATGATGCATTAGTCACATCCCTATCACATTAAAGCTGGCCATAGATGTTGAGATTTTTAAAAGATCAGATCCTGAACGTGAGACCACGATTATCTCAGAACGATCGTACGAATTGACCATCAACTAAAAAGACCAATTTGCCAGGAAAACAAAGGGGAGCTGCCTGCTTGGCCCTGCAAACATAGATAGATTGCACTGGGACCGACAAAGATTTTTTGACCTGGCCGATCAATTTCCTGACAGATGTCAGCCGAAAAATCGTAAAATGTACGATCGTTCGAATCCCACTAACCACACGATAATCTCGAAGGATTGGTCGGGCTTCCCTAAAATCGGTCGTTCGGCAAGAAGAATCGTCGCGTCTATGGGGAGCTCTACACTCAGACTATGATCAATTTTATTAAGAGCCAATTAACTTGCCTGTATGTTTTTGGAGTGTGGGAGGAAATCAGAGTACCTGGAGGAAACCCCCACAGACACAGGGAGAACATACACATTCCTTGCAGATAGTGCCTAAGGATCCCTGTGATGCAAGGTACCAAAATTATCCACTTTGCCATGTTTCGCCTTTAAAACGTACTCATGTGAACTGACAAATTTTTGAATAATTACTCTAAACCAAGAAAATGTCAGTATTTATGAAGTGTAAAAAGCACGAAAAACTCTAACACAAAAGTTTGCCATCAAAAAGCTTCTGTACAAGTCAATGGCAGCTGTCCTTATCAAACAAATAAGATCTTTATATACTTCGAGGTTTTAGGTTTTTTTTTTACTTGTTACTGCACAAAAATTCTTATGAAAATGAGAATTTCAAGGTTTAGTTGGTTTATTTGTATTTGATCTACATTTCTCTTTGTTCATGCTTTGACCTGCGCTAAAGCACACGCGGCACTGCGTTTTCAGAAGTTGCCCGAAGTTTTCTCGTGAGGCAACTTCGGGCGACTTCTGAAAACGCAGTGCCGCGTGTGCTTTAGCAAGGCGACTTTTCATTATAGCGGATGGGAAGACATCAGCAGGCAGTTCGGGGAGATTGTCGCCCAGAAGAAGAGGCGGTTAGTCGCCAGGCGACAAAATCACCCCGAATCTCCTCGTTTGAACTAACCCTAAAAGAATCCTCTCATTATTGTTAATATAAGTTGGCAAATGTTTATTTATTTCAGAAGTGTTTTCCCCTTTGCCAAAAAAACTGAGAAGGAAAGTAGCTCTCGCTAAGTGTTGGAATTTGAGCAGGTCGTACGGCATTGGTATACGGTATAAAATTTATTATGTCTAGATATGTGTCTAGCAGCTGTTTCATGTTAAATCTGTTTTGCAAATTCGTAAAACATTTGAACTATCAAATTAGACAGTTTATTCTAGATGGCTGTTTTTTTTTTCATTTTTTGAGTGGAAAAAACTGAAACGGAACGTTTTGTTGAATGTAGAAAGGTGAAAAGGTAATAAACAAAAATGGAGGAAACCTGCTTTTCCTTTTAATTAGCAGTTTATATACAGTGTAATGTAAAAGCCACTTTCAACTAGTTCCCATCAAGTTATTGCCAAATCAGGTTAGTTTCCACTAACCAAGAGCCCCAGAAAGTGGCTGGTAACACAAATCTTGTCTCACTTGTTGATTTCTTTTCCTTAAAGGAAGGATTCAAAGTTGAATAGATACAATACGGCGGACCAGGCTGTTTGCCATGTAATGTATCAATAAAGGCATTTTAATCTACCGGTGCTGTACGAAAAACTTCTTTCTAGATACAATACGGCATCATGTCACACTTGGTGAATAGGAAAAGTTTAATTATATTATTCAGATAAGTACTTTAAGAGGCACATTTATCAAAGATCGAATTTGTAATTCATGTGAGTTTTTAAAAACTCCCCTAAACTCTCATAAATTTGACCAATCGAAATTTATATAAAAAAAAAAGACAAAAAAAAAAAATCAAATTTTTTTAACCAAGGCTGAATGGAATCAACCCAAAAACTCGAATCAAATTCGATTTGAATTGTAAAAACTTCATTTTTTTCTCAGAAAAAAAACTTGAATGTGAGGAAGGCTGCAAACAACTCAAAATTGAGCCCTGGACCTTTCTTATTGACTTAAATAGCAATTCGGCAGGTTTTAGGTGGCGCGGAGTTCTTAAAGGGCCAGAGTATGATAAATCTGGAAAATGTAATTCTTTAAAAAACTCAAATAGAATTTAAATAACTCTCTAGTCGAATTTGACAGTTTTAACCATAAAAAAACTCTAAAATTTGAAAGAATCTGACCCTAAGGGGCACATTTACTATTGGTCAAATATCGAGGGTTAATTAACCCTCGATATTCGACCCTCGAAGTTAAATCCTTCGACTTTGAATATAGAAGTCGAAGGATTTAGCGAAATTCGTTCGATCGAACGATCGAATGATTCGAAGGATTTTAATTCATCGATCAAACGATTTTCCTTCGATAAAAAAATACTTAGAAAGCTTATGGGGACCTTCCCCATAGGCTAACATTGATGTTCGGTAGGTTTTAGGTGGCGAAGTAGGTGGTCAAAGTTTTTTTTAAAGAGACAGCACTTCGACTATCAAATGGTCGAATAGTCGAATGATTTTTAGTTTGAATCGTTCGATTCAAAGTTGAAGTCGTGGTCGAAGGTTGAAGTAGCCAAAAAAATACTTCGAAATTCGAAGTATTTTTTATTCTAATCCTTCACTCGAGCTTAGTAAATGTGCCCCTAAGTGTACTGGTTCTCACCTAAAATACCAATCTAAACATACTACAGATAACGGATCTTTTCATAATATGGATCACCATATCTTACGTCTACTAAAATATAATTTAAACATTAATTAAACCCAATTTGGATTTAATATATCTTAGCTGGAATCAAGTACAAAGTACCGTTTCATTACTTCAAGTATGGCATCCATTATCCGGGAACCCATTACCCAGAAAGCTCCAAACCACGGAAAGGCTGTTTTCCTGTAAAGAGAAAAAATAAAACTCTAAAAAAAACTTGAATTATTTGATTATAATGGAATCTATGGGAGACAGCCTTTCCTTTATTTTTTTAAATTTTTTTCCCCTCAAGCTCAGAAATATGCCTAAGCAGGTATTTATGTAGAAAGTAATTTTTTTAAAGAAAAGAAAACAACAACACATTTTCTGATATTTAGGGGTAGATTTATACAAATGGGAGATTAGAGCTCACCACAGAAAAATGCACCGACGTTCTACTCATTCAAATGGGAATTTTAAAAGTGTATTTATCAAGTGGTGCACTCTAACCTTCACCCATTGATAAATACGATTCTAAAAATACCGTAGGAATTAGTTGAAAATAAGTGAATTTTTCTGTGGTGAGCTCTAATGTCACATTTTGATAAATCAGCTTCACGGAGGCCTTTTTATTAGAGGTGAATTTTAGTGGTTTTAGAGGTTTTTGAACCCACGACTAAGCCCACTTTCTCTAAAATTACGAATGTCATGACATTTATAAAAAGATCCAAATAAAAAAGTACGAACGGAAAATAACACTGAATGATCAGAAAAAAATACTAACCTCTAATACCTCTAAAAATTCGAGTTTTTCAGACAATTCTTAGCAAAAAAAAAAAATGAAAACCTAAAAGTCCATATTTATTTAAAACGCTCCAATAGCTTGAGTGCAGCTCCCAATGACTACTATAGGACCTCGGAAACTTTTACCTGGTGAAGTTTTGTATTAGAGGTTTTTGTGGTTTTTACACATAGGGGCCAATTGACTAAGGGTCGAATATCGAGGGTTAATTAACCCTTGATATTCGACTAGGAATTAAAATCCTTCGACTTCGAATATCGAAGTCGAAGGATTTAGCGCAGATAGTTCGATCGAACGATCGAAGGATAATTCCTTCGATCGAACGATTAAATCCTTTCAAATCTAATGATTCGAAGGATTTAAATCCAACGATCGAAGGAATATCTTTCGATCAAAAAAAGTTAGCCAAGCCTATGGGGACCTTCCCCATAGGCTAACATTGACTTCGGTAGGTTTTAGATGGCGAACTAGGGGGTCGAAGTTTTTTTTAAAGAGATAGTACTTCAACTATCGAATGGTCGAATAGTCAAGCGATTTTTACTACGAATCCTTCGATTCGAAGTCGTAGTCGAAGGTCGAAGTAGCCCATTCGATGGTCGAAGTAGCCCAAAAAAAACGTTGAACTTCGAAGTTTTTTACCTTCGAATCCTTCACTCGAAGTTAGTGAATTGGCCCCTTAATAAATCTCAAATTTTTCGGAGCTTTTAGAAAAAAAATTTTTTACAGATTCGTGGGAAAAACGAAATGTGCTTTTTTAGTAAATAGGCCCCTAAGTATCAAATAGCTTATTTACTTAAATCTGAATTTCCCATTTTATAACCTATTGTACATTCTCTTTCCCATATTTACAGTTATTCCTCTGAAATTAAAGGCTCAAATTACATTGAGGAAAACAATTCAGATGTTTCGTCAGAATAAAACTTTTATAAATAAGTGCTTTATATGCAGGAGAATTTCCTATATTTTTCTTTGCCATCTTTATAACCAGTCACCCAAAATCTTTCAGTTTTTAAATCCTTCTTTATGTGCACAAAGCCGCCCATGCTGTAACTATGGTAGAGGCAGATTCCTCTGTTCAGACATGTGAGATATACGCAGATGGATGATTTGCTCTTACCTTTGCATTTTCGATGCAGGGACGTATGGCCCAGGCCGCATTTGCCTAAACATCTGGATGCGGATTTCTGAGCAGAGACCACAGCAGACGACCTCCATCTAAACGGTCAATTATTCTGCCATGGGATGAAGAAATTAAGAAAACACAAATAAAATAGCAAATAAGACTGCAACTGTGCTACAATTTGTTTGAGAGAGCAAATGAAAACATAAGCGGATGATTTTTGTGCATATTAGAATATGACCTCATTTAAGCTCTTTTCAGCATTGTTTTTTTTACAAGTTACAGGAATGTATAAAACATGTTTTCCCAATTGGCCCTCAATGTTATTAATTTAGGGGTCCAGCATGAGCACCAGTCAGGGTGAAATCTGACAGTCAGTCAGGGTGAAATCTGACAGTCAGTCAGGGTGAAATCTGACAGTCAGTCAGGGCGAAATCTGACAGTCAGTCAGGGCGATATCTGACAGTCAGTCAGGGTGAAATCTGAAAGATCAAATTCGTAATTCATGTGAGTTTTTAAAAACTCCCCTAAACTCTCATAAATTTGACCAATCGAAATTTCTAAAAAAAAAAAAAAAAGACAGGGTGAAATCTGACAGTCAGTCAGGGTGAAATCTGACAGTCAATGCTTGCTTACTTACTGGCAATTTATCACTAACATTTTAATAAACTAACAGGGCATTTGTGCAAATGAGATACTCTCTAAAAAAGGCCACATTCAGTTCACGCACTTCTTAATTCCTACAAATAAATGCAAGGTTCCCTTCCATGTGTGTGTAGAGTCCTATGTTTCTACGCAAGTACAGTTTCCATGGGTTTAACGTGGGCATTCCTGCAGTGCTTTTAAGAGCAAGTGCCGTCCACTAGTAAAAGCAACACACGTTTCTCTTCCTTCCAGAGTACACCCTTTGTTAGGAATGCATCGTGTCTAACGTATTTTCCATGTGCTTCCTACCAACATGACAAACATTAAATACTGTTCTAATTACTTAAACACAGCTGTAATCAAACTATCTTTATGAGTGACTGAAAAATGAATTATCATCAGTCATCGCTACACCATCTGTCTTGTGTTTATAGATTTCATTAGGGTCCACTGAGTACCTTAAAACGAGCAAAAGGCCAGGCGGACTCTACTATCCCTCACAACGCTGTCTTTTTATGCATAAAAAATAAACTCAACGCAACAAAGATCAAGCATTTATGCAGCTTTTCCGAGTTAATGATAGCATGTCATGTAATTAAAAAGCTTTAATCACTGAATAAATATATCTTGCCCTGACACTCGACAGCAAAAGGATTAGATACAACTAATTAGGTACTGCTGGAAGAAACATTGCTTAACATGAAACCTGTCTATTATAGCTATAGTTTAAACTGAAAAGTGTTTGATGGATATGTGAATAGAACATGTGGGCTAATGACAGGGAAAAAGATCAGGAAGACATGGAACAGATTCTAATAGCTAGAAGGGTTGGATTTGCCAAATGTTGATGTAGAAGGTTGATGTAGAAGTTTTGTCATGTTTCTGCCACGAATTGGTATGTTAGAGGAATGCTATTCTCTTATATTGTGTCATATACTTATCAATGTTTGTGGGACAGACTAAACTAAAAAAAAAAACAATACCTATTACCGGTAGGGGACCTGTTAACCAGAATACTCATGACCTGGATAAGGGTCTTTCCGTAATTCGGCTCTCCGTACCTTAAGTCTCCTAAAAAATTATTGCAATGTTAATTAAAAGCAGTAGGACTGTTTTGCTTCCAATAAGGATTAATCACGTTTTAGTTGGGATCAAGTGCAAGCTACTGTTTTATTATTACAGAGAAAAAGGCAAACAATAATTCAAAACTTGAATTTTTAATTAAAACAGTTGTTTATCAAACATTAGAGATCAATTAGAGATCACCACAGACCACTCTCCATTCATGTCTATAACATTTTTAAAGGTATATTTATCAAAACGTTCACCCATTTCATAAATATTCTTTTAAAAAAATCCCATAGAAATGAATGGAGAGCGGAGCTTTCTGGATAATGGGTTTCCGGATAACAGATACCATACCGGTACAGTGAAAAGAAAATACATTAAAGAAGAAGGAAAGATGAAATTTCTAGGGGATGCCTAATGTTCGGCACCCCCCATTGATTATAATTGTTCTTCTTAGCAAGCACCACTTCTTCCTGCTTCTTCACAATGCATGTGCATGTGAGTAAAAAGCCAAAATTTAAGCAAAAAGCCACATATTTTACTCTAATGCACATGTGTCAGCCCAGGGCCATAGCCGATTAGAAGATGGATGCTAGGGTTCAGTGATGGAACTACACATTTTGCACCTGGGCCCAAAGGGATTTAGTTAGTAGGTTTCTGCCGTTTTGCTTTAAGGTTGTTTTCAGCCAATCACCAGCCTGCATTCAAAGTTCCTGTTAAAGTGGACCTGTCACCCAGACACAAAAAGCTATATAATAAAAGTCCTTTTCATATTAAACAGGAAATCCAATTTCTATTTTTTATTAAAGCATTTATAGCTGTTTAAAAGTTAATTTAAAAATCCCAGCTGTCAATCAAATGCCTTAGGCATTGAGGCGGGACAGACAATTACTTTGACTTAACATTCAGCACTTCCTAGATGTCACTGCTCTCCCCACATTCCCCCATTTTCTGGATCAGATGAACAGGCTCCCACTGCCTGATTGGTGCCGCTCAGTAAGTTGACTAGAGGATTAATGACCCCACATTTGCGTATAATTGCTCAGTTGGTTGGCTCTTGCCCACATTCACCCAAAGCTCCAACAACATAAACAAGGTTTCCTCCGGCTGGTTTGTTAGCAAAATTACTAACGTTTCAAAAACCTTGAATACTTGAAACCTTCGGATCAGGGCAGACAGAAATGGGTAAAGTTATTATATATCATAATGAAGTGAAAATATTTTTTTTTTGAATAAACATAGTTCACACACAAAGTCATTTTCTGTTCTGTCTGTAATTAGTTGCTACTTCTAACTCAGATCACACTCAAATGTCCATAAATAAGTTGCAGACTTGGACATTTTTAACTGAGTCGATCATTTGCAATGTATGTGGCCAAACTACTTTGCCAAATGGTTGAATCTTTCCATGGCATGGGCAACTTTAGGCCCACAATTGCAATTTACATTGTTTAGCCTTTTTTTTTTTAAAGGAGAACAAAACTGTCTCCCCAATCCCCTGCATTGCCCCCCTTCCCACACCACCTGTTACTGTCAAAAGTGTCCCCATCTCTTTACCTGTTAAAAAAATGCAGAAAGATGGCCAACATGGAATCTAGAGGAGCACGCACATTTGAACCCGATCCAGGACCTAATTTCAATTGCTCATGCTCCTGTTGGCAGGTCCAACGGAAGAGAATCCAAGGCATAAATTCTGCTGTGCAACTCTACATTTTTATATCAGGTACACATACAGGGATGCATTTGACAGTAGCAAGTGGTGCAGGAGGGAGCAGGCAAGGGGGCTGATGAAGGGGGCCTGGAATTGGAGGTGGTTATGTTCTTCTTCAATAACATGCACAAACAAAGGATATATGGATAAATGGTACTCTGTCTCCTTAGGGTCACATTTAACATGTTGGCAAAAAAAAAAAAACGTGATTACCAGTTCTGCAAATTTATACCCTAATTGGCAAAAAACTGAACTGAATCAAACAGGTAGAAATAAACTCTACAACAAGAAAACATGTCGACTCAAGGAATGCATAAAGTAGCAGTGATTTATGCTCAAATTTGATGGCACATGGAGATATTTAAAGTCCTTGATTTTGATCCAGTGGATGCTTATCACTGTGTCTGATTAGTAAATGATCCCATCGGAGACATTGTGATGTATATAGGTGCTGCTGAAAGTATACTTATTGCGTTAGACTAGGTGATATTCTCATATTGCTGCCTATGCCAGAGAACACATTTAGCTTTCCTGTTACATCCATTACTCATTGATCTTGTCCTCTCCATTTGAAAGAAAGTCCTTACACTGCACATGACCTTCTCTCAACTTTACCAGCTGGTCATTAACAGCCAAAAATGTCTTTTAGATTGAGTATTATCACCGTCAGGGATTTGGATAATGTAAAACACACCTAAATGACATTAGAAAGAAAAAAAAAGCAATAGACAAAATCAAAATGTTCCTCCTACTTTGTCACATTATCCCTGCTGATGGAACATTTCCAGATGGCTCCTGTCACTGCTGCTAATAGTTCCGTATTCTCGAACTGGCCAAGGAGCATTGCAAGGGGTTGAAGGCCTCCATATTGCCTGACTAAATCCCGGGTTTCTTCATCTTCCGCACACTGTATATCATAAATAAAGAGGAATTTGAGAAACATTTCTCATCACACACAAAACATACATTTTCCACAAGCTCAAGAAAACATCATCATCTTGGGTTTGAGAACAAACGGCACAAGTAATAAGATTCGCAGGCTTGGGTAATATGAATTGCCTTATGAGCAGGGGACTCGTGATTATGGCTTGCATGTGGCTGCTGTATAACTGCCAACACATCCCAGAGCATGTTATCCATTTCATAATGCATGGACATTCAATATGACATCAATTACAAAAAGACACTACTGCCACTTGAATTATTTTTGTCTCATTTCAGAGATTTATACAGAAGCGGATGACTTATACAGAAAAGAATGCTGGCAGCAGACTTATTCATAAAAACTGATGTCATAAACAATACCCAGGCAGTAACAAAAATGAATGGTAACCACTAAAAAAGCCAGGCTATAAAACAAACAGAAAAAAGCCAGAGCGTTTGTACAACGCACAGAAATATGCTGAAAACTATGTTGTAGATTCCGAAAAGAATTGGCCTGTGCAGCTTTGTTGTCACTTAAACCGCAACATGTCGGCATAAAAAAAACACAATGTTCTGGCATTGTTACATCAATTATGTGAGAAGAGATAATTAATGTCATGTCATGCAAAATTTACATGACAATATATACAACATAAATTATTAGGAATTCGCAATAAAATAACTGTTAAAATACAAACGCTAACACTTTGGGGGCAAATTCACCAAGGTTCGAATATCGAGGGTTAATTAACCCTCGATATTCGACTGGGAATTAAAATCCTTCGACTTCGAATATCGTAGTCGAAGGATTTTAGCGCAAATAGTTTGATCGAACGATCGAAGGAATAATCCTTCGATCGAACGATTAAATCCTTCGAATCGAACAATTAAATCCTTCGAATCGAACAATTCAAAGGATTTTAATCCAACAATCGAAGGATTATCCTTCGACCAAAAAAACTTAGGCAAGCCTATGGGGACCTATGGGTAGGTTTTAGGTGGCGAACTAGGGGGTCGAAGTTTTTTCTTAAAGAGACAGTACTTTGACTATCGAATAGTCGAACGATTTTTAGTTCGAATCCTTCGATTCAAAGTCGTAGTCGAAGTAGCCCATTCGATGGTCGAAGTAGCCCAAAAAACACTTCGGAATTCGAAGTTTTTTTACTTCGAATCCTTCACTCGAGCTTGGTGAAATGGCCCCTTTAAATCTGCATGCCCCCCTTTACTACAGAAAGAATATCGATGGTAGGGAACAATCTTACCTTAAAAATAGCACTAACGCAGTGCATCTGCAGCTCTGGGTTTTCCCTTTTAAGGTTTTTCACTAAATCCTCAATGATCTTTTCTGTTTTGATTGCAAGTCTGTAACTTGGCTACAAATCACAAAAACATAAAAACAAATAAATAAGGACAAGGGGACACTACCGCTGTTATCAACTGGTGCTCATCTTCTGGTTCTGGACAACAATGGACTGCTCTCAAGCACATAGTCCTAATAAGTGGGGGGTAACATAAATATAAAAATGTTTTAATAGGATCCTACTATTTTTTAACCATTATTTAATATATTGCTTTTAAAAATATGTCTATGAAGATTCTCATTTATCCAGGTCATGATATACAATATCTAGTAGAATTAAGTCAAAGGCATCTCCGTTTGGAGATGTTAATAGCCTTCCTGACATTCAAGTTTTTTTTCAGAGAAAAACTCAAATCGTACTATTTGAATACAAATTAAATATGATTCGAATTTTCAAGTTGGAACTATTCTGTCGAATATTAGACATTCAAATTTTTTCTTAAATAACCTCCCAGTCGAATTGAGTATAGTTGAATTTATTACAGTTAAAAAGAATTCACATGAATTTGAAATTCAATCTAAATGGACCTCCCCTAGTTTTTCTTGAAAACTTTTCACCACTCATCAGAGTGGCTTCTTCAGTTCAACTGATAAAATGAAGAAGCCACTCTGGTGTTGAAATGCTTTCAAGAAAAATACTAAGGGGCACATTTACTAAGCTCGAGTGAAGGATTCGATTGAAAAAAACGTAGAATTTCAAAAAAATTTTTTGGGTACTTCGATCATCGAATAGCCTACTACGACCTTCGACTTCGACTATGATTCGAACGATTCGAACTAAAAATCGTTCGACTATTCGACCATTCGATAGTCGAAGTACTGTCTCTTTAAAAAAACTTTGACTACATACTTCGGCAGTTTAAACCTACCGAGGTACAATGTTAGCCTATGTGGACCTTCCCCATCACTTTTCTAAGCTTTTTTTGATTGAAGAAAAATCGTTCGATTCAAAGGATTTTATTTTTCGATTTTTACTTTGATCGTTCGATCGTAGCATTTGCTCTAAATCCTTCGAATTCGAATATCGATTCGAAGGATTTTATCGTTCAATCGAACAATTTTTACTTTGATCGTTCGATCGTAGCATTTGCTCTAAATCCTTCGAATTCGAATATCGAATTTGAAGGATTTTACTTCGAGGGTTTATTAACCCTCAATATTCGACCCTTAGTAAATGTGCTGTATTGTGCTAAATACTGTATTTCTTTTCAAAGCACATCCACTGCGTTTCCAGTATCATTCTAATGTTCTGCCACCTCTGCAGGCTAAATAAGTTATGTAGTAAACTCTTAAAAACCGAATAGCCGGCACATGCATTATAACAACATCACTGCTGCGTGAACCATTAAGAAACCCAAATAAATATAAAAAATTACTAAAGGATTCTCAGAAGTTCATATTTGCTCATACTCGTTCATGGGGTAAGCTGCTCTCGGGTTCTTGACCCTGATTGAAAATCCATTTAAAGGCACAGAGAGTGTTGTTCTTAACCCTCTTCCTTGCACTTCCCAAAATTCCCTAACTTATGCATTTAAATAGGGGGCAGATAGGTGGATGCCTATGTGTCTCCCCTCACCTGCCCCAGGCCTCTGCAACCAGAACAGGAGTGCAAAGGCATGTGGCTACTTCCACAATGCACCAGGCCCGGACTGGCAATCTGTGGGTTCTGGCAAATGCCAGAGGGGCTGCTATAAGGTGCCATAGAAAGTCACTATTTAGTGGGCTGGTAGGGGCTGTTTGGGCCTCTGTGTGGGCTGATTGGGCCTCAGTGTACCTGAAATGCCAGGGCCTATTTTAATTCTCAGTCCGGACCTGCAATGCACCATGAAGTGGACAAAGTGCAAAAAAAAAGGTATGATAATTTTTGGCACTTTACACCCTGCATGACGCATTGTAAATGACTCCTTAGGTGTTTTGATTATCATAGGCATGTGGTGAAGTCGGGATCATCGTTTATTTACATAAGTTTTTGTGAGTCATTATTTTTGCACATGGAAGTACAGCTTTTTTTTAACAGAAATATCTGAATAGTGGATGCTGTGCTAATTGTAGTATAAAATAAACGCTAACATTTAACCATACGTCATAAAGAGCATGAGTTGAGTTCCATAAAGCACATGGGTGGATGCAGTGGCGTAACTATATGTCACTGGGCCCCACAGCAAATTCAATTTAGGGCCCCAAAATATTGATAAGGTGGCCTGTTCTACTCAGACATATTAAAATTGGCTATTAATTAGGGCCTCACTGGGCCCCCTATTCTACTGGGCCCCCCAGCAAGCGCAGGGTCTGCTTCCTCTGTAGTTACGCCCCTGGGTGGATGATTTAGCAGAGGACAGTTAAGTGAAACTGCACACAGATGTGGGAGCCTGACCTCTCAAGGGACATTCAAATTAGACACCATTTTTTAGAATCATGTGAAAAACAGAGCATCAATTAGTTGAATGAAAATAGCAGTGTCCCTATTATAGTCTGTTCTGGGTGTGAGCAGAAAAAAATTGCCTTGTGCCGTTCCAACCATATTTCCTGAGGAGAGGGAAAGGCTGATACGAGAGTGAACTTTACTAACATTTTAACATCTGTATTCCAGAGAGACGTCTTTAGCAGATGGAGCATTCTCCTGTTTCTTTTATTAATTAAAGTCCAATCACAAAAGATTAGGTGGAAAGAAATAATTGTTTTATGGAAATTTTTATATATGCAAAATGACACCATCCCCTCTGTCTCTCGTGTGTGTTTATGTTCCCTTGCCATTTGTACGACTCTATGGAAAATGATTTATACTTTATTTAATAACACAAATCAATGCTGCACTCTAGATCGCTGCTGAATATTAAACTGTGTTTCCGTATAAAATAAAAACAATTTTGTAATGCCCTGTGAGGATAACAAAAAGACTTTTTGGTCTGAATTTCCACAAAAACGTCATTTGTTTGATAATTCCATGTCAGTCTAAATGATTCATTAGTAAACTGCTTTGGAGTAATGTGGGTGCAGTATAATTGGCTTTCATTTGAGTATACATACGAGTGCTACATGTAGACATTACAAATTCACGTCCAACTGTAATCTTTAAATACTTATTGTGCTTCCAATGCCTAAATCTTTCCATAAACTAATTTGAAGTATTTGGCCAATTTATCACTGTCTAAAAAAAAAGCAATAAAATATCAGGTAGTTGACATTTATGATTTTTTTTACAATTTAGCAAAAAATGGATATTGCAGCTACAACATTGCTAAGTCCTGATCCTTGTCTCTCACTCACAGTTTAACTTTCACTCCCATATAGATACATAAACAACCATGTTAATTTAGTCTATCTTATTATTCAGGTATGGGACCTGTTATCCGGAATGCACGGGACCCGGGTTTTTTCTGGATAATGGATATTTCTGTAAATTAGATTTTCATACCTCTACTAGAAAATTATTAACATTAAATAAACCCAATAGACTGGTTCAGGCCCGGACTGGCAATCTGCGGGTTCTGGCAAATGCCAGAGGGGCTGCTATAAGGTTTCATAGAAAGTCAGTATTTAGTGGGCTGGTGGGGAGCTGTTTGGGCCTCTATGTGGGCTAATTGGGCCTCTGTGTACCTGAAATGCCAGGGCCTATTTTAATTCTCAGTCCAGACCTGGACTGGTTTTGCCTCTAATAAGGATTAATTATATCTTAGTTGGGATCAAGTACAAGCTACTGTTTTATTATTACAGAGAAAAAGGTAGGGATGCACCAAATCCACTATTTTGGATTCGGCCGAACCCCTGAATCCTTCGTGAAAGATTCGTCCGAATACTGAACCGAATCTGAACCCTAATTTGCATATGCAAATTAGGGGTGGGAAGGGGAACAATTTTTTACTTCCTTGTTTTCTGACAAAAAGTCACGTGATTTCCCTCCCTGCATATGCAAATTAGGTTTTGGATTCGGTTTGGCTTGCAGAAGGATTCGGCCGAAAAAGGCCAAATCCTGGCCGAATCCCGAACCGAATCCTGGATTCGGTGCATCCCTAGAAAAAGGAAATCATTTTTAACAATTGGAATCATTTTATTATAATGACAACTATCCCGTAATTCAGAGCTTTCTGGATAATGGATCTTTCAGTAATTTGGATCTTCCTACCTTTAGAGGCTGATTCACTAAGGGTCGAATATCGAGGGTTAATTAACCCTCGATATTCGACTAGGAATTGAAATCCTTCGACTTTGAATATCGAAGTCGAAGGATTTAGCGCAGATAGTACGATCGAACAATCGAAGGATTATTCCTTCGATCGAACGATTCGAAGGATTTAAATCCAACGATCGAAAGAATATCCTTCGATCAAAAAAAGTTAGGCAAGCCTATGGGGACCTTCGGTAGCTTTTAGACGGCGAACTAGGGGGTCGTAGTTTTTTTAAAGAGACAGTACTTTGACTATCGAATGGTCGAATAGACGAACGATTTTTAGTTTGAATCCTTCGATTCGAAGTCGTAGTCGAAGGTCGAAGTAGCCCATTCGATGATCGAAGTAGCCCAAAAAATACTTCGAAATTCAAAGTTTTTTTACTTCGAATCCTTCACTCGAAGTTAGTGAATCGGCCCCTAAGTCTACTAGAAAATCATGTAAACATTAAATAAACCCAATAGACTGGTTTTGCACCCAATTGGGATAAATTATATCTTAGTTGGGATCAAGTACAAGGTGCTTTTTTATTATTACTGAAAAAAAGGAAATTTTAAAAAATTTGCATTATTTGGATTAAATGGAGTATATGGGAGACAGCTTTTCTGTAATTCAGAGCTTTCTGATAACTGATGACATACCTGTTTATTCAATTTTTTTATTTATAAAAAAAAATCCATATTTTCATTCTTTCTTTTACTATTATAAATCTGAAGGACCTTTGTTTTGTTTGTACCCTTACTACTTAACCCTTAAATAAGGTGAACTTGGTTTAATAGAGAGTGTGCTCTGTATAAACAACCAGCTATGCTCACCCTGGTGCAGCCTGTGCCTCTATATAAGTAGGGGGTTCATTAGACAGGGGTTTTAACTGGAATGCCTTGTCCTCTCCAAACTTCTCTGAAGAAACAGGGCGTTGGAAAATCAAAATGCTTTCCGTTTCACTGTTCGAACTGCTTAGCACAGGAAATACAACATTTAGATATTTCGTAATTAAAACAATACGGAAAAACAAATGGATTTTGAACCCAGATTTATATATTTAACATTAGAAATTGTCATCCGTGATCAAAACAGCTTTGCATTTAGTTATCCTGAGCTTTAAGTAACGTGACTCTATGGGGCAGACAGATAGGTGACCATTTAACCTAAGAAAGAAGGAGAAGTTTGTTTATACAGGTATAGGACCTGTTATGCAGAATGCTCAGGACCTGGGATTTTCCAGATAACGGAAGTTTTCATAACTTGGATTTCATACCTTAAATCTTCTAGAAAATCATGTAAACATTAAATAAACCCAATAGGATTGTTTTGTTTCCTATAAGGATTAATTATATCTTAGTTGGGATCAAGTACAATCTACTGTTTTATTGTTACAGAGAAAAAGTAAATCATCTTAAAATTTTTTTATTATTTGGATAACATTGAGCTGGCCATTCCGTAATTCTGAGCTTTCTGGATAATGGGTTTCGGGATAACGGATCCCATACCTGTACCATGCTAACAAAATCACAACGTTCATATACCATGCCACAAAAATTTTTATTATTTTTAACTGAGGTTTAAACATAAAGGATGTCCTAACTGATGGCATTTACGTATAGGATACGGTACTAACCAGAGAGGACTAGGGATGGGCACATTTGACCCATTTCTTTTTGCCGAAAATTTTGCTTCGCCAAAAAAATTTTGACACACGTCTTTCTTTGGACGCACAATGCCATAGAAGTCTATGGGTGTCATTTCCACGGCGAAACAAGTCGAAAAAATTCACCCATCCCTAGAGAGGACAGCTACCCTATCTCAAGCAAGATATGAGCTTACAGTATTGCCTCCCCCCGTAAATCTTTATGGATGGTGCCATAATCAATCACGTCTAGCAAATAATCTGTGTAGCTTTATAAACAGTATCTATACAGGAGATTAATTACAGCAGTATTTTTATACCTGGGAATTCATGGGTTGTTGTTTAACTAAAGACTAATTCGAATATCAACGGTGAGATGGCGCTCAAGATCACTTGTTAGAAAAATAATCATTTTATATGGAAAAATAAAAGTAATTTGGCGATAATAACAAAATGCCGTGGCCTCGGCTAGGAATTGGCACTGGTGCATAGGAATAACACATCCTTAAAAATAAATTATCATACCATGTACATAACTATAGCAGCTGCACAATATAAATGATGCTGAAGAATCGATAGGTTGTGTGTTCCTATTTTCTAGAACCCTGGGTTACAGGCTAATGCCTCTAATTCGCACCCACTAGTTATACTAACAGAGTCATATAACATACGTGGACACCTGAATCCAGGGCTTTTTTGTTTAAAGGCAGCTGTAGACTGCTCACAGGCATGTTCCTTCTACCCAGAAAAAAGACTGAATGGAGATGATAAAGTACAGAAGCAATCTGGACTCTTTGCAATAGTGTTCAGTCTGACTAAGAAGGTTGCCAGCACTTTGTATTTAAATCAGAGTTGGAAAGAACATTTTTCAGGATCCGTGCCATATAGCTGATTGCTACTACTGCTATCGCTACTACTAAACAGTTTATGTTTACCTTCAGCCAGAGTCTATTTCATGCATTGGCTCAGAATCAAGTATACAACAACAACCCCTCAAAACAATAAAGGGGAAAAACTACCCTCTATGGATGTAGTAAAAACAACGTTGTACATAGAAATAGAGGAAGTATTCAATATCTTTCTGCTCAGTTGTTTATACTGTATCTAGGGTCCTTGTCATATAATATGCAAAGCACAGAATTATATATGTTTTGCTTCAGATAAAATACCTGCCCCTACTGAATTGTAACTGCGCCTAGAGTCCTCTTAAAGGAAAACTATACCACCAAAATGAATATTTAAGCAACAGACAGTTTATATCAAATTAAGTGGCATATTAAAGAATCTTACCAAATTGGTATATATATTTAAGTAAATATTACCCTTTTACATCTCTTGCCTTGACCCACCATTTCGTGATGGTCTGTGTGCTGCCTGTGTTTGGTTTGTTTGTGTGCACCGTGAATCCTAGGATCCCAAGGGCTGGCCCTTATTTTTTAAAATGGCAATTTTCTATTTATAATTACCCAATAGCACAGACCTGTATTGTTCGGGGGTTGAAGCACATTCTTGTAAAGTGCCCACAACTGGAATCAACCTATTGGAATGGGAATATTTTTATTGCCAGCTTTGCGAATTGCTTCCTTATTCCGAGTGCTTTTGCTGCAGCTCCAAAGAGCCAAAGCACTACAGCGCTCCACCTCAATATCCTTCTCCTGTTGGGCGCTGAGTTTAGAGGAACCAATAGGCAAACAGTCCAACAATCCAACCTGCAGACAGTGATAAAGAAGTAAACATGTTAATTTATGAATTATGAGATTATCAGGACTGGATAAAACACTACTGTTTATTTTGATTTAGTAAGATCACAGCCTTAAAGGGGTTTCGCCTTTTTTTAGTATCTTATAGAATGGTCAAACCTAAGCAACATTTCAATTTGTCTTCATTATTTGTTTACAGTAATTTTTTCTTCTGACTCTTTCCAGCTTTCAAATAGGAGGTCACTGGCCCCATCTAAAATACAAATGCTTTGTAATACTACTAATGTATTGTTATTACTACTTTTCATTACTCATCTTTCTATTCAGGTCCTGTTCTGTTCATATTCAGTCATTTATTCATATCAGTGCATGGTTGCAATTTCAGCCATCTGGTTGCTAGGGTCTAAATTACCTTAGGAAACCAGAGAGCTGCTGAATAAAAAACGAAAAACTTCAAAAACAACAATTCTTAAAAAAAAGAAAACCAATTGCAAATTGTCTCAGAATATCTCATCATACTAAAAGTGTCACGAATCGGCACCCAGAATCCAGAACCAATGCTAGGCTCCTTGGTCTCGGCTCTTGCTTCCATCTTTAACAGCTGCCTTTCACCTTGGGAGGAGCCCTCGGCTAATTGGATGCCGCGAGGTCTTATTAAGAGAGGAGCCAAGTGAGGGTTCTGGATGAGCAGAGAGGCACGATTGTTTAGCAAAGTCTTTTGGGCAGAAGTTCACAATTCAAGGGATAGACGAAAGCGTAGTCAAACAGGCCGGGTTGGTACGGGCAGAATTCAAGCGGGGTCAGACTGGCAAGGGTCAAAACCGGGAGATTAATCAAGAGTGGTCAAACAGGTATGGGTCAGATTACGGAGTGTAGAATAGTCGGATAACAGGCCAAGGTCAGGATTACAGAAGTCAGGAAAAGTCAGGCAGGCAGGCAGGGGTCAAAACAGGAATCAGATTATCAGGATTATCAGAAATAGCACTGAGGAATTCATGAGGATGAACCAAACAATGGCCAAAGGACTGTACACGGAGTTCCCTTTAAATAGGGTTTGAATTTCGCACCATTGCTCGCTGACGTCATCAGGCCAGCGTCAATGCGCCTATAAAAACCAGCAGTGCGTGCCCTAGTAACAAGCTTGCCAGCTAAGAGGACGAGGCAGGTGTCCCCGCCGACCCCCTAGACCACCAGGGTGAGTGTTTGTTACAAAAAGATAACTCAAAGGTGAACAACCCATTTAAGATAAAATCTCCCTTTATTTAAGTGCAAGGGGCTCCTATAGAAATTATGATCCTTATACATGCCCCTGCAGTATTTTTCATACTTTGGTATTCATGCAGAAACCCAGCATAGCTGGCACGATCCTGAAAGTAACCCATAACCACTAATAGGCAGTTTACTTTTTATTAGTGTTTTGCTGTTAGAATACAGAGAGCAAACATTTTCTTGGTTTCTATGGGTAATTGGACAGGGTCAAAGTTTGCTCATGTATCTACATGACTCTTTCAAGGATCATTTACAATTCCCCAGAAGAGTATGTCCCTTGGTGCACATACCAGCAAAGCTGCACAAAACCAGGCCTTCATGGGGAGCATAACCGACTATCCAGACCAAGCGCAAAGATTATTGGACCTTGTATAGAACCAAAACTATGGCCTGTCCAACCAATAACTGGATAGGGACTTGACAGATTGCTATTCGGCAGTTTTGAAAGTCACTTCAGTCATGTGACCACAATAACTGAAGGTGTAGTCCTATCCTGAAAGGTTTTCGTTGGCACCTATTGTGACCGGACCGAACCATAAGATTATTACCATCAGTTTTGCACACGACCCAGGTGGTCAAGTCAGTCAAAGATCCACTTGTTTCATGCCCCTCCCATCAAACAAGCCAATCTTTCTGTAAATTGTTGACTAAATTTGCCAGCAATACAAATCTCCTGCAAAGTTTTAATCTCCATTAAAAAAAATTAGAATTTGTTGAATTTTTTTTTTCAACCTGGAAAATGACTTAATAAAGCTCTATAATAAGCCAAAAAGGGGAGTCACTGTTCGTGCTGGTTAGTGCTCTGCTCAAAATGATTAATTAATTCTGCTCATAAACTTTGCAGGTTATAAATTGACTCACAATAAATTTGAGGATAATGAAATTACCAGTCAACCAAAAGCAGCCAAGATACAACTTTGTTATTGGACATGGTTAATTATAATGATGGTAATGACAATTCACATAATTCTCTCTTTGTAAAGTACATTTAACAATTTTATCGGTTTCGCAGAAAAAGGAACTCTTACAGCCTATAGGACATGTTTTCTCTTTTACAAATACCTTCCTACACACTGTGCCAGTCATAATAAACTCCAAACGGCCATTTACAAATGTAATCGCCATATTTTTTACCCACAATTTAGTGTTATTTTCCAGATTTCTATCTGTGGGCATGCATGTAATTGCATCCGATGCATCAAGTGCAAGGAACGTGTTTGGACACAAGAACCATTATTGAATGGCATCAGTAAGTGCAACTTTTGCGCCCATTTTATCGTAGCAGAATTTGTAAACGGCCCTTTAAGTTTTTCATTGGGTGATACAAGTGGGAACCAAGTCATAATAGTTTATAATACAGGTGTCGGACCCATTATCAGGAAACCAGTTATCCAGAATTACAGAAAGACCGTCTCCCATAGACTTTATTATAATAAAATAATCAAATTTTTTAAAAACTATTTCGTTTTTCTCTATAATAATAAAACAGTCCCTTGATCCCAAATAAGACAAAATTAATCCTTATTTGAAGCAAAAACAGCAAATTGGGTTTACTGGGTTTAAATGGGTAGACTTAAGATATGAAGATCCAAATAACGAAAAGATCCATTATGTGGAAAACCTCAGGTCCCGAGCATTCTGGATAACAGGTCCCATACCTGTATTATTTTGGTGCTACAAAGCCCGCAAATATTGACGGTGATTAAAAATTATACTTAGGAAAACTTCTGGAATAACTGCCATCTGATATAATAGCAAAGAGAAAAAAAAAGAATCCCATATATGCCACATCATACTTAACAGTCTCCTGATACCACCATGCTGTCTAACTGTCCGCCTAGCCTTCCTAAATGTTGCCACATTTGCAATTGTTTCAGCCGTGAGACATTTCAGATATTTGTCCTGAGAATCGAGTATTTCAACCATGGTCTGTAGTCCTCCCAGATCAGCAATAGCCGATTTGATTTGAGAGTTGTGGCTGATTTCCTTTAAAATCTTCAATGTGCCAATTTAATTAATATGAAGGAAATATCATAAAATATACAATTATATGCCTATATTACCATTTTGATAAATGTGATTTGTGTTATTATCTGAAGTGTGATCATATTTGTGGCATGCATTATGGATTGTATGGCTGCATGACTCATGGGCCATCACAGCCCTTAAATGAATGGTACTCCAATTCTATATTAAAGTGAGAGAGCGCGAGAGAGAGAGAGAGAGAGAGAGAGAGAGAGAGAGAGAGAGAGAGAGAGAGAGAGAGAGAGAGAGAGAGAGAGATCGTAAAACAGACAGATAGATGATGGATAGATTGATAATAGATAGATGATACACGATTAGATATATAGAGAGATAGATAAAAGAAAGAGAAAGAAAGACGATAGGAAGGTAGGTAGATAGATAGATGATAAATGATAGATAGATGATAGATATATAATACACAAAAGCCATAAATATCTTGTAAATTATATCCTTATAAACGGTGATTTCTGATGTCATCAGTTATAAACGGTGAGTTCTGATGTCATTTCTGTCACATGACTCACGGAAATTTGTGTATTATAATTAATAAAGTACCCCCAGTTGCAAAATATGAGGATATTAGAAGTTACCTTGGAGTTCCATGACCTGTATAAAAACACTCGGCCTTCGGCCTCGTGTTTTTATATAGTCATGAAACTCCTCAGTAACTTATAATATCCTTATATTTTACAATAGGGGGTACTTTATTCACTATATACTAGATAGCTAGAAATAGATAAGTGATGGGGATTTACACCCTTTAATTGATGCTTACTGTAAAGTCTAAAGAACTGTCACACCAATGGCGACGTATAACATTTCTGGCTGTCATTCTATCGTGTCACTCAAAAGTTTACATGGTTATATATATTTTTAGGGCCCCACTCCCACAGGATTAGGACAAAGACATAAAAATACAACAAATAAATGAATAGCAACTGCTAATTGTCCCACTATGAATGTCTACAGTACATTATATTAACATTTTTTTTAGAGATGATCTTTGACCTGACCTGCAGAAGTCAATAAGGAAACAAGGGTACAGACAAGTTAACGGTTATGCACCGGGGTGATGTGCCCGTACATTTGACTATTGTCTGATGAAAGAAACGACCCTTCTTTAACTCCCTCTCCCTTAAAGAATTGATGGGAGTCTGCAACCTGACAAAGATTTAGCAAAGACTGGACATGAAAGAATGGAGTATTCAACACCAGGCACTAATATCTGTGTAAGACACTTGTACTGTATAATAACATCTTAGATTTAGATTAAAGTCTCTGATAGAACACAGTGGCTGTCTGGTTACCACCTCACATTATAAATGTGAACATATTATTATAAACAATTCTACACATCTCAACACATATGGTGAAGGCATGATTATATACTTTAATATTTTTATGAATCATATAACTACAATTTTAACCTGTTCAGTACACCAGTTGGCCCTTTCCATTATGGCCTTGTGTTATTAAATTAAAAAAAAAAAACAAAGATAATGGCCCAGAAAAATAGAAACTAATGGGCAGGAACGATCATCTTATGTGGGTGCTGTAGAATTTTTTTTTTCAAAAGGTTAATCTCAGCTGCTGAACTTCAGCATTTTCCTAATTCCAATGGAAAGCTGAAATAAAATAAAAATATTTTTTTTGTCAGATACAAAAACCCCTTTGTGACTTTGAAAAAGAATCGCTACTACGCCAGGTTTAACCATTAGAATAGGAAGTAGTGGGATATTACATACTTTATGGATGACTGTGACAAGTCTCACACTAATAGCCATAAAGGACATGCTGTTAAAAGTACATAATGATGGATGGTTTCTGGGTTGTATGTAGGGCTGCCACCTTTTCCTAAAATTTTTACCGGCTGGTGGGGGCGGTAACAAAAAGGGGCAGGTCGTGATCTTAAAGGGGCGGGGCTATGATGGAAAAAGGGGCGGGCCGCGTCACGAAGGTCACCAGAAGGAGGACAATAGTTAAGTTTTCTGAGGATTGGGGGTGTGCCAAGGGGTCTTGGTAAGGGTATAACAAATTTACCGGCAACTACATTGCCGGTAAATTTGTAATACCGGCCCCAGCCTTGGAAGGTGTTTTACCTGCTAGACCAGTAAAATACCGGCCGGGTGGCAACCCTAGTGGTATGCGTAATTAACATATGCATATTGCTACTGTAGCAAATGGGAAAGCAGGGCCAGAACTAGGGGTAGGCAGAGTAGGCACGTGCCTAAGGCGCAGAGCTGGGGGGTGGCAGGCACTTACCTACTCTGTCGCCTATCCTATGTCCGGTCCCCTCACTCCCCGTCTTCTTGCAATACCACACCATACGATAGCTTCCATCCAATAGGAACTATAAAAGGGTTCCCTAAGAGTCAATTCATAAGGGCAAGGAGAATAACATCTACAGACACATTGTTTAATAAATAAGCTGACGATTTGGTAACCAAATTTTTACAAAGGGGTTACAGCAAAGCAGAATTGGATGCAACTACGAAGCAAGTAGGAGAAGTCAAAAGGGAGGATTTGTTTAAAAGAAAACAGGAACGCCAAAGAAAGGTTGGGAGTTCCTGTGTAACAATATATGGTCCACATTCTACATTTATCAAGAAGGTAATAAATAAGCATTGGTCCATATTTGCCACTTGTAATACAGAAGGAGTAGTCTACCTTCTGAAATGTCCATGTGGACTTGGATATGTTGGACAAACTTCAAGAGCTTTTAAAATTAGACTTAATGAACATAAAAGTTGTCATACGTGACTATAAACCAGAAACAAATGACGTTGATCCCAAAGTAAGTAAAAAGAAAGAGAAGGTCAAAAAAGAAACACTTGTAGCAAAAAATTTCTTCACACAAAAACACATGGTATCACAAATAAGGTGGCAAGTAAAAAATCACGATACCACAAGGTAATGATATGAAGTTGGCACTCCTCAAAAGGGAAGCGTTCTGGGTGTGGAAACTAGAAACTGTAGAAATTTTAGTTTTTATTGCTTTTTGTAAATAGATAATTTTTTAACATCACTGACACTTTGCTTTTTTTCACAGATAATCTTTGCCAGTGGGGATAATGAAAGTTAGAGGTAATGTTTAACACCCCGCTGGTTGTAAGTAGATCATTAACCTTATATTTTATACAAAGGTGATTAATATATGCATCTATTTTTTGCACCTCAACAAGGACAACAAAAAATAATCTGCTTAAAAGTACACTGTGGACTCTATATTGGTTGATGGACTGTGTGTGTCAAGCCTCACTTTGGGACCGCACTGAACCCGGGAGAATTGTGGGTAATGGGGTGGGACTGTATGTACCCATATGCTTTAAATTTTGTGTTAGCACAGCTGTATGTATCCTGATGAAGGGAGGGGAAACCGCGAAAGGGAGGGGAAACCCCTCCCCCTGGAATGTTGATGCACAGGTGGTCACAATAAGAAGGGTAAGCTCCCCACCTGCAATACATTTGGTGTTTGTGCAAGTCTCTTTTTCAAACTATCTTCATTGTATTGACGTCTGCTGACCGTCTAGGGAGATCTGCACCACCTAAGCAGGAACAGCATAGGAAAGGCGAGAGGTGCGGTTCACCTACATACAGAAGTATTTGCAACTTGGCCCCCATTAATTAATAAGACTTTTATCTGTAAGCTTTACAACCACACCAAAAACACACCTTTAAAGGGGTTGTTCACCTTTGCGATAACTGTTATTATGATGTAGAGAGTTATATTCCATGGTGATTTGCTATTGGTTTTTATTTTCTATTATTTGTGGTTTTTGAGTTATTTAGCTTTTTATTCAGCAGCTCTCCAGTTTGCAGTTACAGTGATATGGTTGCTAGGGTCCATCTTACTCTAGCAACCATGAATTGATTTGAATAAGAGACTGAAATATGAATAGGAGAGGTCTGAATAGAAAGAGGAGTAATAGAAAGTAACAATAACAATACATTTTTAACCTTACAGAGCAATTGTTTTTTAAGATGGGGTCAGTGACCCCCCATTTGAAAGCTTTAAAGAGTCAAAAGATGAAGGCAAATAATTCAAATATATAAAAAAATAATAATTAACTTTTGGGATGGTTATTATATATGTTATAAAGAAAAGAAGATTTACCGCATATCATAAAAGCTTGTACTGAAGAAGATGATGTCCCTAAAGAATACTGAAGACGTGTGTGTGTGTGTGTTTTACAACAGGATTAAGCTTCAAACATTGTGAGGATTTATTTAGACCAACGTTTATTTAGGAAACGTTGGTCTAAATTAATCCTCACAATGTTTGAAGCTTAATCCTGTTATAAATGTATTCCTTGGAGTTCTGTCAACTTGCATCAATATCTATTTTACTTTACACTGGCACCCATGTTCTAATTTTTGATTAATGGAGTTCGGTCCGTATGCTCTTTTATATATATATAAGAATATATTATTGTCTTATTGGTAGTGGTAGACCAGCATGTAATAAATATGTGCCCAGGTTCTTATGTAGCTTTTGAATTACCAGTGGGTGTTGTAATAATTTTCGCCAAGGTTTTACTAGACATTTCCAGATTCTGCTTTACATGGAGACTCCATTGCTCTCTGACTTGTAGTTGAAGCTTTTCTTACTCCCCTCCCAGCACACTGTTTAGGGCTATGGGAGTGGACAATGTAGAGTGTAAATGCCTTACAAGAAAAAGCATGGTGAGTACTAAGCACTAAAGGAGCATGGCCTGATGATATGAATGCAGTGATACCACTGGGCCTGTCTAATGGCAGAACTGTATTTTGCACATGGGAATATCTGAGAGATAATAACACCAATTTATGCTACAGGAACACCCTCAAGATTGTGAATGTCATTCTTTAGCTTTCCATAGTGTCAGAGAGAAGGGCTTGTTCTACTGCACTGCCTATTAGCAGGAAGAATTCCTATGTGTCAATGCCAAAAAGGCAATGCAAAGAGGAAACTGTGCCCTTGACACCATGTAGTGAACGCAGCACACAGACTACAGGAAAAAGTATCAGGTCTCAAATTATAGTATTCTTATGACTGTATGTACCAAATGGGAAATTCTGAGGCTTTTAGCAGAACCATGACTCAATCAATTCATTTGAAATCAAGCTAAAAGTGTGGGAGAACAAAATAATTACCTGTTAATGGATGCAATGAGGTAGCAAGGCCACAGTGTGAGGAGAAAGGAAGGAATGAGAGGGCCAATATAAATCCTAAGATACACCCACTATTAGATCCAGAGGGGAACATGGAGAGCAATTAATTGTAACTGGAAACCCAAGAGGAAATATTCTGACACTGAGGAATGTTTTTAGCATCAGCGTCTCAAGTAAATTAAAATGTCAGAGGACTGAGCAGGTAGTGGATAAAGGAGAGAAAAATATATATGAAAAAAATGGATTAGTCTAAAGTCACTATGGAAGCTGAGAGCTGCTATTTTCTTTATAGCATCACAAAGCATCCAAAGTTTCTAAAAAAAAACTGCTTAGTGCAGTGTTCCTTAAACCTTTTGTCTACATTGCAGAATGAGCTCTGTGACCCAAATATTAGATTAGAACCACTTTTATACATTGTTTCCATTTTGTTTTATATGGTAGGAACATTTTTATAGTATACAGTGGATTATGGAGAACCACCCTCAATAGCATTGGGAATCGAGTCTTCAGAAAACTGGTAGAAATTGTCAGTATCCCCTTAAAGGTGTAAGTTGAAGAACCCATCTTGGTCTAATAACCAGGTTACAAATATATGAAATATCTAGGACAGCAACTAGATGTTCACCTCAAATCTGATCTCCATTCTGCTGACGGTCACTTCCACTGCATAAGCTGAAAATAGATTTCATAACTTAAAAAAATTATTTCATGTATATATATTTACATTTGGGGTTCTTTTTAAAACAATTTACTAGATGGAAATAACAGATTAGAATGATGGAAGTGTTAACTGGGTAAAAGAAACCCATACTCTTACATTTGAGTTCAAGTTTTTTATTTCAAATCTGGACTCTGCCATAGGCTCAGGTTATGGAGTATAAAATCAAAATAGCCATTTATGTCAACTGACAAAAAAACAATAGAAAGGAACCCAAGAAAAACGCCTTATTAATGCAAATTCCAGATTAACTTCGCTACTACACAATAAAGATTTCCCTCCAGGATTGCAACCCATACATTTCAGTAACTGGACGCAAACAGAAACTTTATGGGCCTTTCAATTACTTAATGGCAGGTCCATCAAACCCATAACAGATATACTACCACCAGAGAAGATCACGCCACTTGAGAGATTGCGAATGCACCAAATACGCATTTCTTAAACACTAAAATGATTACTGACGCTACAGGATCAGAGGTTTACCCCATTTGAACAATTGTTCACTAGAACAGAACGTACTCCACATGAAATTGCCATAATTTATAAAATGTTGATAAGTCGCCCCTCTACACCAGCGAGTAATTTTAAACAAAAGTGGGAAAAAGAACTGAATTGCACTTTCACCGGCGCGAAATGGTAGACTATTATAACAAATTCTTATAGATCCACCAAATATGCCTGCAGGAGAACAACTATAAATTACTCTCGCATTGGTACAGAGTACCAAGCGTATTATCCAGAATATTCCCAAACGTCACAGATGTATGCTGGAGATGTGAACAGTCTAATGGAACTCTCAGCCACGTTATGTGGCATTGCCCTAATTTACAACCTTACTGGAACCAAATCAAACAGATATTACCCAGATTCACGGATATGGCAATACCCGTTTTGGCATCATTTTTCTTATTACATCGCAACGAGATGTCCCCAGCACAATATCGAAAAGCACTTATTTCAACACTAATTACAGTAGCAAAATCATTGATACCTTTATTCTGGAAATCGAAAGTAATCCCTACACTCAAAGACTGGGCACTCAAAGTAAACAAGATTTACCAGTTCGAACAATACAAGACAGAGGCGAGTAATCCGCAACAACAAGAAATCTTAACTCAGAAATGGTTCTACTGGCTCCAGTTTACTGAATCGCCTGAGTACCTAAACCTTATAACGTGAGAAGGCCAAAGATCGTCCAGTAGCATTAGCGAGATCCTTGATATTCAATTGATATTCAATCAATATATTCAATTACTATATATTAATTGACTACTTATCCTACACGTGCTCACTTCTCCAATTACCACTATGACAATGACTGTGATGATAGCGATATGCCCAACACAGTTTGCTTTTATATTTTATGGTTTATTGTTTACAAAAAGCGGTTACATGACATGTAAACTACAGATAACAAATAGTAATCCTAGTGATGGAGTGATATGAGATCAAAAACTGTATTATATGCTAGAACTCTTCGCTGTAGAATTCTTGTGCCAAAGTATTCTCTGTATTTTGCATAACACGAAAATAAAGAATTTATTAAAAAAATGAAAGGAACCCAAGAGCTTTGGTTGATGAGGTATTGATATAATACTGAGGGGCCGATTCACTAAGCTCGAGTGAAGGATTCGAATGAAAAATACTTCGAATTTCGAAGTATTTTTTGGGTACTTCGACCATCGAATGGGCTACTTCGACCTTCGACTACGACCTTCGACTTCGATTCGAACGAAAAATCGTTCGACTATTCGACCATTCGATAGTCGAAGTACTTTCCCTTTAAAAAAAACTTCGATCCCCTACTTCGGCAGATAAAACCTACCGAAGTCAATGTTAGCCTATGGGGAAGGTCCCCATAGGCTTGCTAAACTTTTTTTGATCGAAGGATATTCATTCGATCGTTTGATTAAAATCCTTCGAATCGTTCGATTCGAAGGATTTAATCGTTCGATCGAACGAAAAATCCTTCGATCGTTCGATCGAACGTTTAGCGCTAAATCCTTCGACTTCGATATTCGAAGTCGAAGGATTTCAATTCGAGGGTCGAATTTCGAAGTATTTTTAACTTCGAAATTCGACCCTTAGTGAATCTGCCCCTTAATGGGTGAACAATAGTGATTGGCGAATTTCTTCTGTTTGCGAAATCGGAAATTGACGGCGGCAAATTTACACCGGCGAATTTTCGTGGGAGATTCCCGAATTTATTCACCGGTGGGGAAACATAGAAATTTGCAGCAAATTTATTTTTAACTTTTATTTTAAACCTTTTAAGACCTTTTATAGCAACCACAAGTGCGTTTTGTCAGGTAGGTTTGCTTTTTATTTCCACATGATTGTTAATAGACTTATTTAATAACAAACTCAAAAGAGAATGGGTAGCATTCATGATATGAAATTGTCCCTAACAAGGTGGAGAAATGTTCACCATGATGAGTTTATTGGTTTGTTGAAATCAATAAACCAATAAACAATAAATATTGTCTGGTATTGTAACTGCTAGATGGAGAACGGAACATGATTTTCAAATGTAGAGCTCAGTGTAGGCAAGTAGCCACATGTAAATTTAAACACACCTATACAGATATGGGACCTGTTATCTGGAAACCCATTATCTGGAAAGCTCTGAATTACAGGAAGGCCATCTCCCATAGATTCCATTTTATACAAATAATTCAAACATTAAAAAAATGATTTCCTTTGTCTCTGTAGTAAGAAAAGAGAATAATACTTTGCATTAATGAACTTGTTAACTTTTTTTATCGGTTAACGCTAGCATTTGGAATGTTTGGTTTTTCAAATGAGTAATAATAAGGATACTAGGGGTCTAATTAATAATAATCAAGCCTTTTGCTTACTAATACCTTGGCATCCTGCTGATAGGCCACCATCAGAAAATAACTTGGTTGATAGACGCTGGTGGTTAAATCATTAATAATAACTCCATTATTATACATTATATGGCAAACAATTCAAAAAAGCTGTGATGAGCAAAGTCTGTAGAAGCACATGAAGGAACTATTTAAATAAGGCCAAATCTCAAATGTAACTGTAGTTTGGACTCCATATTTTGCAAGATGCAAAATGGACATTATGCGGGTTACTAAAGGTCGTGTTGTTTTTTACCTGAAAAATTTAAATTTTTCGGGTAAAAAAACATAAAAAGAAAACTCGCTTTTTCGAGATTAATTATGCCCCAAAGCTGGAAATAGCTTGAATCCAAAAATACTCCAGCTAAAACCTGTCACCTGTAGTGATGGGCGAATTTGCAAATTTTGCGAAACGGCGCCGGCGTCTCGTTTATGACGCGTCCATTTTTTTTGAATCATGCAAATACGCCGCAAATTTGCGCCTGGCGGATAAATTCACCCATCACTAGTCACCTGTCGAGGTCATGTAGAAGTCAATAGCAGAGGTCTCTTGAACAATTTGAAGATGTTTCTAGCCTTCATGATGTTTGAGTTTTTTCGGTGGGTTTCATCAAAAATTCTATACATTCTAGCAGTTGGTTTTTTTTGCTGAAAACTCGCCAAATATGAGTATAAGTGTTTTTTACTTTAATTACACTAATTCCAATTTTTTACATTCCAGTTTTTTCATAAATAAGAAACCATTTGAGTTGTGAGTTTATTCGAGGTATAAAAAAACCTTACAAACTCGATTAAAAAAAACCTAAATTTCATAGTTAAAGAGATTGTTCATGGGATTATTTTGTGAAAAGGCACTCAACTAAGAATGACATGTTTTAAAATGTTTAAACTCTGCATGTGGTTGTTTTTTTTTTTTTAATACAAAAATCTTTTATAATACAATCATAATCTAATTCAAAAGAAGTACATACTGTATATGGAATCTGCTGTCCAGAATACTTGGAACACAGAATTTTTCAGATATGCGGTTTTTCGTAATTTGAATCGTCATACTTTGTCAACGAAACAATAATTTAAACATAAATAAACCCAATAGGATTGTTTTGCCCCAATGAGGATTAATTATGTCTCAGTTTGGATCAAGTATGAGGTACTTGTAAATAGAAAATATTTGTAAAATATAAAATTATTTGATTAAAATTAACTCTATGGGAAATAGCCTTCCCGATATATGGAATTTTCTGGATAACAGGATTCTGGAACAGATATTATACCTGTGCTTAGGAAAGGATGGAAGTGGGAAGATAGTGGGAAGATAGTGGCATGTGGGTTATGTGTTTGTGGAAACAGAAGGAGAAGGTGCAAAAGGAAAGTAGAAAGGGTGGCAATTAAAAATATAGTTTGTTGTTTCACCATCAGTTCCAGTTTACTATAACTATAACATAGCTTTCAGTCTCACTTATTAGTGTGAACAACTCCATAGATTCATGCAAAACCATTTAAATGAGGTTGATCTGACAATGTTTTGTGTCTGTGTGTTTTTTTGTTGGCTTCGAAAGCCCAGTAAACTTTCTTATTAACATTTTTATTTTTTAGGAATTACATTCTAAAATGCTGATCTACGCCATGTATACATTTTTTTCCCAACAACTACAACTACATCTTGATACTGCTGGCTGTAGTTATAATTTTTGGCTTGAGACAGTTGGCAATGCTTATGCATAGCCTTGATATGACAGATAAAGCAAGGAAGGAAAAAAACAGAGGAAGACAACAGAAAACGTGTATAAATATGGGATATCCGATCAGACCTATTCAAGCAATATTCCAGGAGACATTTTATCTTGCCCAGCTCAACTTTGGAAGAAATACTTTTTCAAAGAAATGCAGAAGAAAAATGTGAGATCTAGATATCTGAGATTTAAACGTAAACCTTCCTCCAAAAAACAATTTAAGACCTATTTGACTCAAATGATTATTAGAAATGATATTTTTTATAATGCCTTTCTGTATGCTGAAATTAAGACGGCACGGAAGGAAGACAAAGAAATCTTGGTAGACAGAACAGATGACTTTAGAGGAAAATACGTTAAGGACATTTCCAGTGGAATGTCAGGTGACTACAGATTGTGAAAAATCAGTTATCCCCAGAGATTTGTCACGAAAAAAAAAACTAGCAGAATTCATGCAAATGGCTTTTGAGCAGAACGATCAACGCCTTTTTTAGTGAACGGTTTTACAGGCGTTTTACAGGCGTTCACTATCGACTGAAACTCCGCAGAATACTATTTCTTGTGAACAAGATTTAATTATTGGTGTATGTCATGCACATATTTCTTTGGATAGGACAATTAGGTTTTTGCCGTTCAAAGGAGAAATCAGATCAGTTACTAGAGGACTTTTGGAGAAAAACTATTTCAAAGAAATGCAAAAGAAACTCCTTATATCTAGCTATCTGAGATTTCAAAATGTGCCTTGCTCCAAAAATCTATTTAAACCACACTGCATCACCTCCAACAAAGAAAAATATATGTTTTATTATAATTTTCTGTATAAGGAAAATAAGCAGGCATGGAAACAAGAATCACAAATCTGGATAGACAGGACTGAAATCTTGACTAGAAAAGACTTTTGGCATTCAATAGAATATATGACTACACAGGTAACTACAGATGGGACAATTACATTTTTGCCTTTCAAAGGAGAAATGCCCACACTGCCTGTTCCTCGAGGACTTTTAGAGAATAATTTGGAAAAAGAAATGCAAAAGAAAAAATGTACGCTTAGGGGCCGATTCACAAAGGGTTGAATATCGAGGGTTAATTAACCCTCGATATTCGACTGGGAATTAAAATCCTTCGACTTTGAATATCGAAATCGAAGGATTTTAGCGCAAATAGTGCGATCAAACGATCGAAGGATTATTCCTTCGATTGAACGATAAAATCCTTCGAATCAAACGATTCGAAGGATTTTAATCCAATGATCGAAGGAATATCCTTCGATCAAAAAAAGTTAGCCAAGCCTATGGGGACCTTCCCCATAGGCTAACATTGAGTTTGGTAGCTTTTAGATGGCGGACTAGGGGGTCAAAGTTTTTTCTTAAAGAGACAGTACTTCGACTATCGAATGGTCGAACGATTTTTAGTTCGAATAGTTCGATTCGAAGTCGTAGTCGAAGGTCGTAGTAGCCCATTCGATGGTCGAAGTAGCCCAAAAAACACTTCGAAATTCGAAGTTTTTTTACTTCGAATCCTTCACTCGAAGTTAGTGAATCGGCCCCTAAATCTGAGGTTTCACAATAAACCTTGCTCCAAATCTGGCTCCTACAGAAAGGAACATGATATTTCTTTTTATGCCTTTCTGTATGCTAACATTAAGAGAGCACAGAAAAAAGAATCAGAAATCTGGATTGACAGGACTGAAATCTTGGCTAGAAAGGACTTTTGGCATTCAATAGAATATCTGACTACACAGGTAACTACAGATGAGACAATTCAATTTTTGCCTTTCAAAGGAGAAATGCCCATCGGGCCTGTTCCTCGAGGACTTTTAGAGAAAAACTTTGAAAAAGGAATGCAAAAGAAAAATGTACACTTAATCTGAGGTTTCACAATAAACCTTGCTCCAAATCAAAGATAGAGTGTATTGGACTTCTTTATGGATCTTGTAAGACTAATAGATGTCCATAAACAGATGCCCGAAATAGTAGACAAAAAACTGTCAATATAAGGACAATGATCAGCCCAGATAGAAGCCAGACAAAAAAAATAAATACCCAAAAAATAAATTTTTAAGGACTTTTGCAGGCTATCACTCTGAAAAAAGTAAAAGACGCCAGCGCTTTTTGGGACTTTTTCCACTAAAAATATGATGTAAGTCAGGGGTCCCCAAACTGTTTTTTTTTGCAAGGACCGGGGGGTGGGGTCAGGGGTGGTCAGCAGCAAGTTTGGACGCACTGGAGTCCAAATTGGCACACCTCGTTTTTATGCGTTGGGCTCGGCGGCTCAGTGCAGGAGTGTCGGCGGGCCGGTTCTGGGCCGCGCCCCGGCGGTTGGGGATCCCTGATGTAAGTAACAGAAGATCTAATCACTCCAATGCACCAGCTCACACCAGTCTAAGGCAAGTCTGGTGAAAGAGGTAACGTTCAGTAAAATCCGCATCTTAGTAAATTTGCAGAGTAATGTCCATGCGCCAGAGCGGAATTTCACATGTCGATAGAGTGCGAATTATAACTAGCGTCTGTCTCTTTCGCTAGCGAAGTTATGCCTGCACACGTTAGTAAATTGGCGAAGTGCCTAAAAGTGGTAACACTGGCGAATTGTCACCAGCGTTAGTCACTTCGCCCTTTAGTAAATCTGCCCCAATGAGTGATGTTCAAGGTGTCTACATTACACTATAGAGCAGATTTATCAAAGGTTGAACTAAATACGAATTTTCTAATTTTTTATGCCCAAAACTGTCAAATTAAACTAGGGAGTTATTCAAATGCTATGCAAGTTTTTTTGTTTTTTTTTTTGAAAAAAATTTAATTTTCGAGATTTATCATACTTTGGACCTTTAAAGAAGAATTCAATCCCCTAGGCGCAAAAAAATCCCTCCCCTGAGTAAGCCCCCCCCTTCCCCAGGCCTACCTCCACCCTGGGCAAATGCCCTTAACTTGTTACTTACTCCTCCGTCTACGTTCTCTCCAGCAGAGTTCATGGCAGCTATCTTCTCCCGAGCGCTTCTTCTTCCTGTATTCCCCGGCGTTTGGTGGCGCATGCGCAGTAGGAGGCATTTACTGGTAAGGATCTACTGCGCATGCGATGAAAGTCACGAAGTTTCCAAAAAAATTCCTTGCTTCCTACTTTGTGGCAGCAATTTGGGAAGGCCCTACAGGCCCGTTCAGTAGGATAATAACCCCATGCCCACACTAGGGGGCAGATTTATCAAGGGTCGAATAGTTAATTCAAATTCGTATTTTGAGTTTCAAAATCAACACAATCGAATTTTAATCCCCCTATTTAAATGTAAACTCGAGTGTCAGATTTATCACAACTCCACCAATTCGACTATTCGCCAGCTAAAAACTTCCGAGTTCATGTACAAGTTAATGGCAGAGTCCATTATGCCATTTGGAGGTATTGATAGCCTTCCTGAAATTGAAGTTTTTTTTTGTGAGAAAAATTTGTTCGTATATATCAGGGATGCACTGAATCCACTATTTTGGATTCGGCCGAATCCCCGAATCCTTCACAAAAGATTCGCCCGAATACCGAACCTAACCCAAATCCTAATTTGAATATGCAAATTAGGGGTTGGAAGGGGAAAACAGTTTTTACTTCCTTGTTTTGTGGCAAAAAGTCACGCAATTTCCCTCCCCGTCCCTAATTTGCATATGCAAATTAGGATTCGGTTTGGCCAGGCAGAAGGATTCGGCTGAATCCTACTGAAAAAGGCAAAATCCTGGCCGGAACCATTTGATCAAATATTAGTCATTCACATTTATTCTTAAATAACCTCCCATTTGAATCAAAATAAATTCACATGAATTCGACCTTTGATAAATGGGCCTCTAAGGTTTATACAGCATGAGTTTGCAGATATATGAGTTTAAGAACTTGACTGGCCTACACAGAACCCTGACCTCAACCCAACACTTCAAGTTAAATGCAACTTAGCGGTCACCCACATCAATGCCCATTGTATTTATGAATGGAAGCAAATCTCACCAACAGTGTATATCTAATAAAGAATCATACCTGAAGAGTGAAGAAGGTAAAGGTTGTTATAGCAGCAAAGAGGGGACCAACTTCATAATAACTGTTTTTTGAATGCAATGTTGGACAGGCAGGTGTCCATGAACCTTTGGTCATATAATGTATTCAGTGACTGTCCCATCATCACATCATTTTTCTGGTCCCCTGAAAAACTAAAAATGGGGGTTCTATTGTATAAGCTTTGAAAGACATAAGCAGGCAACACTTTGAATTCAAAATATAAAAATGATACAGTACATTAGTCTTCTGCTGCAAATGGACTATGTAGCTTAGAATTCCGTTTTAACTCAAACCACAATAAAACGATTGCATGTGTTCCAAGATGAGGTCTACATCGAAGACACTACTGCAACTATGGATGGCTTACTGTTTCTGCTAGTTGCAAGGCACGCATGTAATAAACATGGAAATGGTTAGATCCCTATTAAATTCACACAGTATGAACAATAAGTTGTTTGAAATTTGATCAGTGAAACCCCCAGCGTTCTGCCAGCTGATCACAATTTGTTTTCTTAACATGCAAAGTAGCAATTCTTCCCTATGCTATGTTTGCAGTTTGTTCAGGCAATGAGAAATATAAGGAAAACTGGTAAAATATATGGAGCAAATATTGAAAAGATGGTATAAAATAAACTTTTATATCAGTTGTGAAATTTATCTGACACACAAAATATACCATTTATGTCTATGGGGAATGGGTTGGACTACATTTTCACCTTTAGTGGGCCCAGTAATGATTGCTCGAGCAATCTTACACAGGCCACTTAGGTGCAGATTTATTAAAGGCCGAGTTGTAATTAACCTGAAAAATTCAAGTTTTCGAGGGTATTTTTCAGTCAAAACTCAAATTTTCGGGTTTAAAAAGAACCCTTGAATTTGTCAAGTTTTTGTTTAAAAAAACTGTAATGTTTCAAGATCTATTATACCTGAAAGTTGGAAATAGCTTGAAACTGAAAATACTGCAGCAAAAACCTGCCATGGTCATCTAGAAGTCAATGGCAGAGGTCCCTTCAACCATTTGAAGATGTTTGAAGCCTTCATGATGTTTGGGGTTTTTTCGGTGGGTTTCGCTCAAAAACTCAATTTATTTGAGTTTACAGGGTGTTCAACCAAAATTAAGATTTTTTCCATTCAAGTTTCTTCTTAAATCAGAAAACATTTGAGTTGTGAGTTCATTTTAGGTATAACAACCTCACAAACTTATAAAACTCGACCTTTGATGAATAATAGCGATGGGCGAATTTGCGCCGTTTCGCCGAAAAATTTGCGAATTTCTCGCAAAATTCGTGAAACGGCGCCGGCATCTCGTTTTTGATGACGGCGCCCGTTTTTGACGCCGGTGAATTTTTGCTGCGAATTTTAGCGGGCATTTTGCGAATTTATTCGCTGGCGGCAGATTCGCCGCAAATTCACTCCTGGAGAATAAATTCGGCCATCACTAATAAATAACCCCCTTAGTGTCATCATTATATCGTTTTGGCTGCTTTATTTGCTGCTTCATAACAACTCTGCTCAGTTTGGTTCAGTTCTTTCTCTTCCAGTTACACTGGCCCTCAACAATAACAAACGAGTCTAATTAGCCGATGTTTTATATCAAAGGGATCTTTAAAACATGACTGAAAGAATTCGGGAGCTAAAGCCTGGGGAGCTTTTACAGAAGTCCGCGTATTTTCTGAATTCCGGCTATTTTAATATTTTGGTCAATTTTTAAAGTGGAATATTGTGATTTTCAAGTTGATCAAGTTTTTAACAGCAAATAAATGCATTTTTACTTTTCAAGTTTCACATTTTTTTAAAAAATATGCATGTTTAAGTTTAAAACACTTCAATCACAGAAAAATCTTGATCAATCTTGATCATCCTAAATAATTGAATTTTCTTCCTCTTTGAGAAACCTGGCTCTTATTTTTTTCAAGCCATGAAAACAAAATAATTTCTTTTACAAGCACTGTTTAAAAACTTTGTGTGCAGAGTGGTGTTTGGGCATTAACAAGTCATGAATTCTTTGTGTGTGCACACAAAATCTTCTTGGACTCAACAAGCACAAACCTTGGACTGTAAAGGCTTAGAGGAAACATTTAAACAATTATGACCTGTTGGTTGATGTATTTGTTATTTATCTTTAGGTATTATTTGCATCACCGTGCTGCAACCAGTTGTCCTCTAAAATGTATGACCACAAAGATGGGAAACAAAGTTTGGAAAAATGTCTTGTCAATCAGTACTAGAAAATAAGATACAGTAGTTTCTGAAAAATGTATTTTTAACTCCATATTTCACAAGAACTTGTTTTCTGGAGAGCCAAATCTTTTTGTTAGCTTGGGCAAAGTTACACCACTTAGTCTTCCACATATAACGAGAAACATATGCACGCTGATATAGCAGTTCATCAATATGGCTTGCTTGATGGCTTGTGGTATGGCACTATCTCTTTCCAACCATACACACGGTTTTTACGTGTATTCATTTCCACATTCATAAATTACCAAATGCCTAAGTGAGGTCTTTACACAAGTAAATGTAAGGCTTCTATTTAAAGAAAGTTGTATTATGACCTGAGGACGGGTTCTGTTACAATGGACTAACAAAGGAGAAGCAAATCTTTCCTTTGCAGAACAGTGTACTAGGGAAAAGGAACTTTTTCATTCCTTCAGAATCACACAAGGGGGCAAATTCACTAAAGTGCAAATCGGCTAACGCTAGTGCAAATTCGCCAGCGTGATGTCATTTCGTTACTTTGCTGATTTACTAGCGCTAGTGAAGTGGACCTCCTCTAGCACACCATTACGCCAGGCAAAGTTGCGCTATGGCGATGGGACGTAACTACGCTAATTCACTAACTTGCGCATTTTACTGAACGTTACCTCTTGCGCCAGACTTGCCTTCGCAACCTCAGACCAGGCGAAGTGCAATAGAGTAGATAGGGATTGCTTCAAAATAGTTGAAACGCTGGCGTCTTTTCCTTTTTTAAGGGTGATAGGCTGAAAAAGATCGTAATTTTTTTTGAGGTTCCCTCCTTCCCCCCTACATTTCCTAACATATGGAACCTAAATGATACAGTGGGCACATGTGTAGGGCATATAACACCTCTATTTTATTCTATGAAGCTTTCCCAGGCTTGTGTAGTGTAATGTTTTCGCTGCTAGATATACATCCATAGCTAGCATAACTTCGCTTTCCTTGACGAATTAACGCTAGCGCAACTTCGCTACCGTTCGCCTCCCTGAGCACAACTTCGGATTTTAGTGAATTAGCGTCGACCTGGATAAACTTCGACTGGTGAAGTGCGGCGAAGTGTGGCGAAGTCTGCGCTAGCGCAACTCCGCAGGTTAGTGAATTTGCCCCCATATTTTTAATTGTTAAAGACTCCTATAACTTATTGACATCACATTGTAGACTGCAATTAAAGTGTTGCAGTCTGGCTTAATGCTTGAAGTATGCATGTATTATTACACTTCACATACATAGCAAAATATAGCGACTAAATGAATATTATAAAATATATGGATATTATGAGTTATGACCGTATAAAAGCACAAGGCCAAAGGCAGAGTGTTTTTATACTGGTCATGGAACCGCGAGGTGACTTTTAATATCCTCATATTTTGCAACGGGGGAAACTTTATTTATGATAACTTTATTATTATACACACACGTTTAAAATGACATAATTTAGCTCCGATTATAACCGATGACATCACTAAGCACCGTTCATAAGGATATCATTTACAGGATATTCATAATATATATATTACAGGATATTCACCCAAAATGTCACTATACAGTTGTAATGGTTATTGATGCTAGAGTATTGATGCCGCAGGTATGTAACACGGTGGCTATAACTTAGATAATGAGATGCTGTTTCTTTCTTTCTTTCTATTTATTATTGGTGAAAATTGTGGCAAAAAGATGCAAGTGTTTGCCAACACAAAGTTAATATGTTAAAACGTGTTGTACCTGTGTCTTAGTAAATTGCCAATGTTGTTGTTCATTTTGTTTCTGGCCAAATTTCGTGAAGCTTGACATTTCTCACTTTTGTAAATTTGGCCTGCAGTGTAAAGAACACTTGCCATTGGAAGGAGTATGCCTGTTGGTTTTTGCAGTGCTAATGATAATTTCCACAAAATCCATACTACTATCTTCCTGATGGATGCAGTTAGTGCTAGGTTCCTGAGTTCAGTTCAACCATAGCATTAACTCCTCCGGGTCACCTTCAGGCTCAATGTTACTGTTTATCATGCCACAAATGGATTACATAGAAATGTCTATTTAGCAGCCTCACACAGGTAGAATACTGCAGCCCAAGGACCCTTTGCTCCAGCCATTGGGAAACAATAGGAACCATGCTGCAGCAGCCATATGCACTTTTGGTTTGAAGAGGCACACATCTCAGCTGCCAACAATGCCTGGTTTAGTCCAACAACTTCCCCAGAGGTATTTGTTAATGCTGTATTGTATAATGAAAATGTTATCCTCTACTTACTTGTTGCATTGTGTTATTACAGTATCTAATTACAAAGCACAGACATATTCACACGATGAAAAAGATTGATGGAATCAGCTAAATGCAATGCATTCTTTATAGACTTTTCGATCAACATAATGCATAATTTTATTACAAGTCAAGACCATTTTCCACAAAACTTTTGATTTTGTAATCATCTAAAGCTAAATGCATTAACTCCTAATTACAAAAAACCTACGCAAATAACTCATTTGGACTAATAGGTTGTGTAACGACACAGAATGCAGACTTTAGCGCACACGAGAGGAAATGGGTCAGTTAGAAGTCCCCAGGGCAAATAATACTTTCCTTTGATAAAACATTTGATCTTCTACACAACAGAAATATTTGTTTGCGTTCAGTTATAATGCTGATTTGATTTTTGTCTAAATTATACAAGATCATAGATCCTAAACATGTTGTTTTAAGTTTATTCCCAAATATTAACTTTTTTAGGATTGCATTATTTATTAGTTTATAAAACGGCCACTATACCTCATATTTCCCTTTGTATTGTATGGAAATAGTATAAAGTAAATATATAATTACTTAATTAATACCTCATCAGCATGAAATATTAGCCCAGAGTCGAAACTAGGGGTAGGCAGAAGAGGCAATATTAGCCCAGGGTCAAAAATAGGGGTAGGCAGAAGAGGCATGTGCCTAGAACACAAAGGGGAAGGGTGATACGCTCGCACATAACTCTTCTCCCAGGCTGCCCCTAGTTCCTATATTCTGAAGAAGATCACTTTAGCTCACATGCACAGCACTCCTACAGTATAACCCCTTTGTGGCACATGTGACCAGGGGGGCAATCGATGTGTTCACACGTAGGGGTGGGGTGATGTGATGAGAGCACTCTGCCTTGGGCATGTCAGCGACTTGGCCTGGCCCTGTATTTTCCATGACAATATTGCTATTTTGTTAAAAGTTAACTGGATTCTTACCCCATGGACCCCCTCTTGTGTTATAATCAACTAGTATGAAGCTAGAAAGAGGCACTGCATCATTCGCTTGATTATAATTATTTCATTAAATCCAATCAATTTTTAATATGTTGCCTATAAAATGACAATACTTCTTTTGGTACTAATATCCTCTGAATTGAATACTGCGAGCTGCTGCTCAGGAAAACTCAGTATTACTGGGTTGCAAAACGTGACTGGAAGAATCAAATGCTTACATGAGAAATTAGATAAAAAAACATAATGATGTGAATGCCGACTAGTGAAAACGTGCCATCGTGTGTCACATCTGCTTTGAGTTATATTCAAATCAGTTTTAGAGTTGAAATCAGCATGAATATTTGCAAGATGTCTACAAAAAAAATAGTGAATTTTTTTTAATCTTCCAAATGAAAAAAAAACCTCCCAATTTTCATTATGGACAACCAATTCTCCTGTAAAAGAATTAAATAAAGCACAGACTGGATCTCATTATCTGTTCAATATAAGAACATCTGTTTTTGTTTCATATCAATGTTAATCCATCAGTAATAATCAGACCTATTTATTTTTGTCTAGGGCATTTGTGCTCGACATTCTATATTATAAAACTCAAGGTGGCTCAAACCTAAACGTTTTTGGACTTTAAACATTGTAGACACAGTTTGCCAAACTTTTGCCAGTTTTCAGGAAGATGTATGCATATTGCACGACTCTAGTTCAGTAGTTGTAGGAATTTTTTTGTTTCAAGCCCCTTTGGAGGACCAGTGTATATTTAAGGTACCTTATACTTCAACCACAAATCTTATCCTAGTTGGTCCTCTTGCTGGGTTTTCAGGGGCATCTTGAAGAGCAAATAGAGTTTTTACCAGACCTTACTCTAAATGGCCATCAGGCTAAGCCCCCATAACACTGCTTCAGACCCAACAGTTTGAGAACCACTGCATTCGTTTTGGTCATCCCCAAGCAACATGTTGTTCCCAGTTTATTTTTAAATTCCTGACTTGGAGGATCAAATGTAGTGCCAAACAGAGCATCCACATAGGGCTATCAATTACAGCCCTTATCTGTCAAGACCCGCAAATGCTTTTCATGCTTGTACTTTTTACACTTTAATGTGGCTTATGGGTAATATAGGATGGGGACCCCCTAAGGCTTAGCTGTTGGTGAAGTATACATTGTAGCATCCACAGCCTGCTGGAGCTTTTTATGGATGTAACTTCAGGTCGGCACCACACAAATAACAACTAGACCCATGGCCAATTAAGCCATATGCACATACGGTCCTGTGGCAGATATATGCACTGCTGAAATTGAGTGGTGGCTGGTAGGACAACCAGCCAACAAATGCATTAATTAGCCCACTGATGTATTCACCTGTCAGTGCCAGCATTTACTAAATGTCCCATGTTTCTTTATTCACTGGGTATATACATAGCAACATAGTAAGTTAGGTTGAAAAAAAGACACACGTCCATCAAGTTCAACCTTTTAACTCTATTTTAACCTCCCTAACTGCTAGTTGATCCAGAGGAAGGCAAAAAAAAACAATTTGAAGCCTCTCCAATTTGTCTCAGAGGGGGAAACTATACCATACTGACTTCAAAATGGCAATCGGACTAGTCCCTGGATCAACTTGTACTATGAGCTATCTTCCATAACCCTGTATTCACTCACTTGCTAAAAAGCCATCCAACCCCTTCTTAAAGCTATCTAATGTATCAGCCTGTACCACTGATTCAGGGAGAGAATTCCACATCTTCACAGCTCTCTCTGTAAAAAAATCCATACCCCTCACCCCACTTCTGCTGCTGCTTTTAGCAGATTAATGAACTCCCAATGATTCTAGGCTGTGGAGTACAAACCCTAATAATACAGTATGTTAAACTCTGAGGTCCCAGACTTTTTGTACTCATTAGCCACATTAAAATGTAGAAAGTGTTGATGTGTTGTATGAAGTTCCCGGGCATCGACTAATAAGTGCTATTATGAACTGGTCCCATGAAGACTACCAGCCTGTGGCATGATCTGGCTGTACATGTGTTTGTGTATTCTAGCATGAAAATTCATTATGAGCTCCTGGCACTTCAGAAATGAGCACCTGTTGTGAATCTTTTGGAAGGAAAAGAGTGGAGTGAAGAGCAGTATATTTCTCCTAAACCACCACCTAGAGATCAGTAGGCAAAATTGCAGCCAATATGTCATTTTGTAGGGGTGCTACTTAAGAAGAGAGCACTCTCTGTCTGGATACTTGTTCTTTTAGCTTTATAAGTTATTAAAATTAATGTTTCTTAAAGTTCAGGTCGCAAGTTCAGTTGATAATCTCAATCCCTTTAGTACTATTAGAAACAAAGGAAAAATACTATATACCAATACTTATATAGTACTCAGTACCATGGAGAGTGTTATTGAGGGACCATTGAGGTCCCAACAATATATGCATTTACACAATTTTAAATTTAACAGGATTTTCCCCCTTTTTCTGGTTCCCTGAAAAACATAAAATAGGGGTTCTACTGAAGCTCCTATGCACTTTGCAAAAGGGAGATGCAGGTTCCTGTAGGGATTTCAGTGCTCTCAATATATGCAAGATAATTTTAAATCTTAACAAGGATGACTACCCAAGCATTGTGAATTTTAATGATGATATAGGAATGGAATTGTGTTTTACTTTATAACCTTGGTAGTCAGTGATGCACCAATATTTTTTGTAGGCCATCTTTCTGAAAGATATTTTTATAAATTCAGAATGGTATATATTTAAACAGTATATAGTTGGCATAGGTGCATAAAGGAAGATTTTTGGACTTGGAGGCACACTCTGTGTATTTAAACTTTTGGTGATATGACTCCCTGACGTATGGACACGTCAATGGGGGGCCAGCACTCACCAAAGGTAACTGTTTTGGGAGGTGTTTACTCCCCGAAATGTTGTTTCCATCTGGTATGGAGCAATAGTGCCAAAAAGCACTGGACCCCCTTTATCTACATCCCCCCTACACACATATGGACCAAAAATCATACCATTTGTAGGAAATATCATCTTCTAGCTGATCCCAGTGTGATTTATCTCTGGAAGCCTGATCATTTCCCAAAAGGAAAGAGAAAAACAGTTTGTAAATGTTTTTAATTTAAAAAATAATTGGCATATGAAAGATCATCAAATATTGTAATGATGGGCATATCCAAAGCCTCAGGAATAATACAAATTAAAGGTGAAATTCAGTTTTAAATTAATATTCAGTATGCTGCAGATGAAAATACTCAAAGCTGCCATCAAACTGGTCTCTTTTATTTGCGCTTTTTTTGTTTATGAAACTATATGGTTACAATGGTCAGTAACCCTGGGAACCAGATTTGGTGCAGTGTATTAGTGCAGTGACCATACCCCCACATTCTGCCTGCATAAAATTAACTAACATAGACTGTCAGATAGAAACATGGTGGATATAAGTGATTCATTATTAAATGACAGCAAGGAAATGGATTTGTAAGATTACTAGTAATTTCCTACAGGAGCACCAAATGTTAACAACAGCAATTATTGAAATACAATACAGAATACAATAAAGAAAATAAGTGTGCATGCAAAGAGTTGAGGTCCGAGCACCAATACAAGAATGAGTGGACCACTGATAAAGCAAAGTGCTTGAACCATAGACTTCCACGCACTGCGGAAGTAAAGGAGAATGTTTAATTCCATGATTCTTACTATCGTGACCTTTTCAGAATTTGAGTGTACAGCACTAATCCACGAAAATGCAAGATCTCATCTTGCAGGGTAATTAGCAAAACATGTTACTACTGAATCCTAGTAACCTAGAGCATAGTATACATAACCAAAGAGAGAGCGAATTCAGCACCGGCGAGGCTGTGTGTGACTGGGCCCTTTCACAGTGAAGCTCTGCAGTAACTGTACACACATCTCAACAGAAAGTTTCCACTAAATGTTTCCATTTCAAAAATGCCAAGCTTGGCTGAGATAATCTGGGTCTGTGTATATTTCTAGTTCATTTAAAATGTCCATAAACTATGCAAATCATAGTAATATATGAGGATGTAAGAAGACAACATACGTCTGGTGACCATTAAGGCTAAGATTCTTCAATTTTGGAGACGGTTCTAATTTCTGCTTATTAGGCTTCCTTTTCACAAGGGGCTTTCTTGTCCTCTGCTTTCTTTTCTGGATGCTCATTTTCTGGATGCTCATTAGACCGATGGTTTTGGCTCTGCTCCTCAGCATCGATCACATCCGCATGATGAGTTTTATGAGTGACTCTTGGTTCTTCAGAAAACTAAAACAATCCTGCAATGAGAAAATTAATTTTAAACAATTAAAGCAAGGTTATGTCTGTCCCTGGGTCACACTTTCCTCTGTAAGATGTGTATGAGGCCTAACAACTTCTAGCAATTGTATCTGTAACTTTGCCTGTAAAAATACTTCGAATTTCGAAAGTTTTTTTTTGGGCTACTTCGACCATCGAATTGGCTACTTCGACTACGACTTCGAATGGAACGATTCGAAATTAAAATCGTTCGACTATTCGACCATTCGATAGTCGAAGTACTGTCTCTTTAAAAAAAACTTCGACCACCTACTTCGCCACCTAAAACCTACCGAGCACCAATGTTAGCCTATGGGGCTTTCCTAGCAATTTCTGATCGAAGGAAAAACGTTCGATCGATGGATTAAAATCCTTCGAATAGTTCGATTTAGAACGTTTTTTCCTTCGATCGAACCAATTGCAGTAAATCCTTCGACTTCGATATTCGCAGGCAGTATTCAAGAGGCAGAGGCACACAAGTTACACAGAGATGAGAGATAGACATTCACATCTGCATCTCAAAGAATTATTTTAATAAAGGGGATATTTAAGCAAAAAAAATCAATTAACTGGTTCAATTTACCTTACAATCGTTTAAAAATTTCCTTTTATTTGGCAGAAAAACTAACTTGCATTACAACATAATCGTACCTGCTTTTTTCAATGAAAGAGAGGAGAGCACTCAAACGCAGGTTAACTGCTGGTGATTATTTATTATTCATGCTGTTTTACACGACATGTTTCGGGCCTCTGTGAGAGGATTGATGCATTTATAAAGACGTGATCATTAGGCTGAGCGCGGATCTTCACAGCTTTTACTGAATAATCGGAAATGCTTTGTGATATTTTCTGCAAATGTGTGTGATTTTGCCTTTAAAAGCAGTATGAGGTATTTAAAGGGATACTGTCATGGGAAAATTTTTTTTGTCAAAATGAATCCGTTAATAGTGCTGCTCCAGCAGAATTCTGCACTGAAATCCATTTCTCAAAAGAGCAAACAGATTTTTTTATATTCAGTTATGAAATCTGACATGGGGCTAGACATTTTGTCAATTTCCCAGCTGCCCCAAGTCATGTGACTTGTGCTCTGATAAACTTCAATCACTCTTTACTGCTGTACTGCAAGTTGGAGTGATTTCACCCCCCTCCCTTTTTCCTCCCAGCAGCCAAACAAAAGAACAATGAGAAGGAAACCAGATAACAGCTCCTTAACACAAGATAACAGCTGCCTGGTAGATCTAAGAACAGCATTCAATAGTAAAAACCCATGTCTCACTGAGACACATTCAGTTACATTGAGAAGGAAAAACAGCAGCCTGCCAGAAAGCATTTCTCTCCTAACGTGCAGGCACATGTCACATGACTGGGGGCAGCTGGGAAATTGACAAAGAAGAGTCAGAAGATGGTGCCCCTAAGCTCCGCTGAGTGACTCTGCATGTGTGGCAAGTATTTCAAGAGAAGACCCAATTCAGGAGTAACAGTGCTGGGAGGGAGAGGGCCAGCGGGGAATTTTGCCTAAAGGGGGGTTTAGTCCTCCTAGGCTAACATTACATAGGGCAAATTGGGCATTTTGTTGCCCAAGCAACCTTCAGCTTTGAACCACCCAACCCATTCATTTCTAATTTTCTGGACATGTGGTTACACTCGCAGGTCAGGCACCTGCTCCTCCATAACAATGACATTGACAAGCACAACTGCACCCATGGCTGTAGGTGATAACAAAACAACCAGTACTTTCTTGTTTGATTTGGAAGCAAAAGTAGATTACTATGTCTTTAGAAGTGGGGTAGTATATGCCTTTTATAGGAAGATGGAGAATAATGTAGATTTAGGGAGGCTTATTCTTCCCAAAAATAGATTTAGGGGGTTATTTATTAAGTTTTTTTTTTACTATAAAATCAGAATTTTTAGTTGAAAAAAAACCCTTCAAATTTTTTAGGATTTATTATACCCCGAGGATGGAAAAAGTCAGAATCTGAAAATCCAGCATCTCAGACCTGCCAAGGTTATATATAAGTCAAAGGGAGAAGTCCCAAAGATATCCTGATCTGCACTGGGTTTCATGCAATAATCCGAAGATTTTGTTGTTTTTGGGCAAAAATCCGAGAAAAAAAAAATCTGAGTTTTGAGGTGGAAAATCCAAACAATTTGTACGATTTGTATTTTTAAAAAAAAATTTTTTTTTCCGTTTTTTACAGCTCAGGAAATTTTCAGGAAAATGTATTGAAAAATAAGGGGAAATAACCTGTGCAGATTTGCTCAGAGTATAGTTCTGAAAATAATGAGATACATTTGGATTTTGATAAATAACCAAAATTGATACAAAAATGCCAGTAACAGCACCACTATAAATCAGTATCAAATAACAGGAACAATAGTAGTGAGAAGAGAAAAATATTAGGGATGCACCGAATCCAGGATTCGGTTCGGGATTCGGCCTTTTTCAGCAGGATTCGGATTCGGCCGAATCCTTCTGCCCGGCCGAACCGAATCCGAATCCGAATTTGCATATGCAAATTAGGGGCAGGGAGGGAAATTGCGTGACTTTTTGTCAGAAAACAAGGAAGTAAAAAATGTTTTCCCCTTCCCACCCCTAATTTGCATATGCAAATTAGGGTTCGGATTCCGTTCGGTATTCGGCCGAATCCTTCGTGAAGGATTCGGCCGAATCCAAAAAAGTGGATTCGGTGCATCCCTAAAAAATATACTCAAAGTTCACCCCAGTCCATGGGTGCATAACATGTAACAACAGGCAAAAATTGGTGAAGGCCTTAACCTGTATGTCCTAATAAACGACTTGAATTTTAATCACATATTGGTCATTACTTTTTGGAGAAATAACCCCCTTACTGTTGTAAGTACACATATTATTGCAGTCAAACCCCAATTTTACATCCCTTGATTTTAGGTTTTCACAGATGTTAAATTTTTTCTTTTTTTTTACAGTCCTCTCGTGTTTTGAAGTGTGTCATTGGAAGCATCTCCTGGATTTTAAGTTGGTTTTTATCACATAATAATATTCACTATTTTCACAAGAAAACCCTGAATTGTACTGACTATGTACCCCCAGTTTACGTTTTTTTCCCCAGTACCCTGGAAAACATAAAATTAGGGTTGGACTGTATATGTTCTCCATTTGAAAATCTTTTATTGTTAGTCTTCCCAAACAAAAATGTGACCCTACTTTACTGTGCCTATGGTTGGAACACCCCAGTGAACAGCAACTGTATACACTTTAATGACATGTACAGCAGCTCTGAGCACTAAAGGGCAGAGACTTTAGTATTCCTTTAGGGAAAGAGAATAAAATTTCTGTACTGCTCGGGGATTTTAGTATCTGCATTTTATTGAGTGCAATTTATTCAGGTGATTATCAAAATGTATTTTTGAAAGGACGATTTCTAGTAAATATAAGAGGAAGAAACCTGATATAGATTTTAACACTGATTTTTCTTCGTGATCGCTCATCCAACGTAGCAGATCAACCTCATTCTTAACAGCAGCCGGAGTTACACGCACTTACCTGAAATTAATAACAGGAATGAGAGTCAATTTCACCTCAAAGGACCTATTGCTGTACAGTGAACTGCCTGAGGCCCAACTTACAATTTAGTCATAGCCAAAATTATGATCATGAAGAATTCTGCCTCACTATTTCTCCTACCATAGTTTATATAACTGATTGGAACTGCCGGACGTGTTTCAGCCCCCTTCAACAGCTGCGATAAGGCTGACTGGATGAGATTTAGAAAGAGAATGCTCCCCTTAAAAAATAGCTTCGCTAATTCTATTTGAAATTTTTGTTTCTTAATTTTTTTGCAGTTTTTCAAAAAAAAAAAGAAAAAACCTTAGGGCACATTTGCTAAATGGGCCAAAATGCAGAAAACAAATGCAAATTACTTTCTGTCTCAATTTAGCACCCCAGTCTCTCTGTTTCTATATGCACACAGCCATTCTGCAAGTCTAGTCTAGTCTAGTGAGAGTTGAAATCTCATATTGCTTTTAAGGCATGAAATGTGCATTAAGCATCTTAAAGCCATGCTCTGCAAAATGTATGCCTGACACTACTTGCACATGAGGTACCAATATTGATGCTAAAGATAAACCTTAGACATTTGCTACCCTAGTATCGACATGGGGGTTCCTGTGTATTTGGTGCCAGTAACACTGCATACTTCTGATTATCCTAGCACAGTTTGGTGCAGGTATGATCCAAAAGCCTGTAATCCAAATTCCAAAATCCAAATAATTAATCCTTATTGTAGGCAAAACCCGGCTATTGGATTTATTTAATGGTTACAGGATTTTCTAGTAGACTTAAGGTATGAAGATCCAAATTATCCAGAATACCCAAGGTCCCGAGCATTCTGGATAACAGGTCCCATGATTGTATTGATTTTTGACACAGCATGCACAGAAAGCTCTGGGATTACAACCTTGTAAAGGTAGAGGTAATTCAAGGGCTCTCTTGAGCTCAGTGCTATATTCAGCACAATTATAGAGAAGAGCTTAGAGGCCCTAGTATCACCCATGCCTTTAGCAGGCAGTATGTCCAGCGCTTCCTTTACATGTTGCACTCAAAGTAGCTACCAAATTGTGCCAGTAAAATGTCATGAGTGCATGGATTCCAAGATTCAGAAAGAATGAGGAAGATGTAAATTGATAATTATTTCCATATTATCCCCATACCACACTGTTTTACTTAAATAACGTTATACTTTCTCAGTGAAGTAACGAAAGCTGATAGAAACTAAAGTAAAGTCAACTTTAATGTGTAAGGACGGTAAAATGAAAAATGAGCAACTCTATGGCACTATTGGTTAAAGGGGATGTAAAGGCAAAAAAAAAATTAAATTTTTACTTTCTTTAGTGAAAAAGAAATCTATCTCCAATATACTTTAATTAAAAAATGTGTACTGTTTTTATAATAAACCTGACTGTATGCAGTGAAATTTCCCCGTTGTTTTACTTGCTCTGACTGCTGCAGATAGCAAAATTCAGACGGTCCCTAACTGCTCTGCAGCAAAACGATCATACTTTCACACTGCAGGGGGGAGGGACTTCCCATAACTTCAGCAGCTTTGTTTGTTTCCCTATAAAGCAGTCAGAGACTGTGTAGAGATTTGTATCCACAGACCCAGTACAGTCTGTATATTCTGATTATTAATCAGTCTTGCTGTATCGGCTTCTATGGCAGATATTATTTGACTTGTGTGGTTTTGATAATTTATGACGATCCCTAAGGTTAATCTCCCAACAAAAGCCCAGACGAGATGTTTAACAAAGTTACAAGATGACAGCCCCCTGTGGCCAACTTTGAAAGCATAAATCATTTGTTTAATTAGACTTCAGGTGCAGTAAGTTCATGTTTATGTTTAGCATACAAATTACAGAATTTCTAGCATTATTATTTTAGATTTTAGTTCCCCTTGAAGTGTCAAAGCATGTTGCAGTTCCATTGATGTTCGGGGTTTTCCTGTTTATTAAGTTTCAAAAAGTCCCATTTGAAATCAGTCCCATGTCAAAATAGCTGCAACGGCAGCAGTGTAAATTAAGGGGCAATATTTATTAAATTGAGAACTGGGGATACTTTAGGGATTCCCGCCAGTTTGAATTTAACCAGAGCTAACGCTTTCTTGTCAGGTTGCCCGTTTCTGTGACTTTTGGAAATGCCTTTTTATTACGCTTAAACAAATCTATTAAACCTGGAGGGAGATAAGGTAGCCATGGAAATGTAACCAAGGTTGTAAAATGTAGCCCAGGATCCATTGTTACAATGGCATTTCAACAACTGAAAAAAATGGTTGTCAAGTAGTAAAATACTGATGATTTCTCTCTTATCACATAAAAGAAATGATTCATGCTCACATAGGAAACAGTGGAATTTTGCCAGAACTGAGTTGGTGAATACATTTCAGTGATAAATTGTTTGAAGAGGATATTCTCTAGAAATAAGTTAAAGTGAAAAAATAATGGTTGAAGTTGCTTTCTAGTCGTGTTTCCGGTGACATTTTGGGCAAAGCTGGAAAACCTCAACCAATTCCCTGACTTCAAGGCATTACAAATAGGTCCTAAATCCTACTGCAAGTATCTCTATGATCCAATTCCTTGGCATCTGTAAAATTAACTATTGGAATAAGCAGTCTTGCCATTGCCTTTATTAACCTTGTAACTCAAATCTTTTACTTACATATCACTTTGCTGTGACACAATGTTTTTTTACACACAATTCTTTCATGATTTTTGTATTTTTATGGTGTAGTTTTTATTTCTAAATTACACTGTTTACACTGCATATAATTCACTTTACCATTTAAAATATAATTCCTGAACCGGCAAGTGTATTTTTTTAGTGGATATATTGGTGTGTAGGCGCCATCTCAGGTCATTTTGCCTGGTCATGTGCTTTCAGAAAGAGTCAGCACTTTAGGATGGAACTGCTTTCTGGCAGGCTGTTGTTTCTCCTACTCAATGTAACTGAATGTGTCTCAGTGGGACCTGGATTTTTACTATTGAGTGCTGTTCTTAGATCTACCAGGCAGTTGTTATCTTGTGTTAGGGAGCTGTTATCTGGTTACCTTCATATTGTTCTGTTGATGAGCTGCTGGGGGGGGTCATACCACTCCAACTTGCAGTGCAGCATTAAAGAGTGACTGAAATTTATCAGAGCACAAGTCACATGACTGGGGGCAGCTGGGAAACTGACAATATATCTAGCCCCATATCAGATTTCAAAATTAAATTTTGATTTCAGTGCAGAATTCTGCCGGAGCAGTACTATTAACTGATGCATTTTGAAAAAAAAACATGTTTTCCAATGACAGTATCCCTTTAAAGGACAATAAAACCTATGTATATAACTCAGGCCCCCTGCAGAGGCCTCCATTCATGGCGGGGGCATGATGTCCTTTTCTTAGCTCTGTGGTGGTTATTGCTGACTAGGAGCATGTGCACTTGACCAGATAAACTTCAATAGTTCTTGGTCATCAAAGAGCTGGGAAAATAACTGCATTTTATTAAGAATGTGAAAGAATGTGGCACATGCCCTGCTGGACAAGAAGAGGTTAAAAATTTAAAAGCAACAGATGCATTTGAACGATTTGATTGTACGCAGTTATTTACACTTATTTACACGGTTAAACTATGGAAACTATTTTTTTCATACACAGGAACAACCTCAGTTTATATTATGACATATGTGATCAGTTACTGGAATAAACAGGAACACCGGGGTGCAAGGCTGGCATCAGGTCTAGTGCCCAAGTTACACAATAAGAAAGGACTAGCCATTGGGATAAATTGGCACAAGGACACTGGGAATTGAGATCCCATTCACAACAGGGCGGCCGCAGGACTTCTAGCTGCATCTTGGGGCATGTGTGGCATTTTCATGATTGTAATAGATGGTAGCTGCATCGATTTAACAACTGGAAGCAGATTCTTTTTTTAGCATCTGGCAATTGACTATGTCAAGTGAAATATTTTAAAACCTCACCAGAAATGTAAAACATATGTACAATGCCTAGATCCCACAGAAGAGTTGGAAAACATCTTTTTTCCACTTCAATTAGTTTTCCTTGGTTCTACGGTTTAAAATCAATAAATGTAATGATTTTCATATCTTTCACCTTTGCTTCATTATTTTTTTCCTAGCCCATAAAAAGCAGATGTTGATGCTCATTAACAAAAAAAAAAGAAAACGGTTAAAATGATATACTGGAATTTCTTTTGCAGTTTGTAAATGTACTTACTGTGAAATCTGATTTAAAGAGCTGTTAAGCAGCTGCATATCAAGTTGCTGGAGAAGGAGAAAGATTTTCATTTTTATTTCTGAGTTGCTGCTATCATCTTGTCGCATTTTATCAAACAGCCGTAGCAACGACGTGTACTCTCTTTCCACGGTAGCGAATCCAGGACCAAGGATACATGCAACCGGATTCCTGTTTGCTGAAAGGTAAAGACACAGTAGGAATGAGTCTCAAACGGGTGAGATTCTTCAGAACTGTTCCAATGTGCTACACGCTTGTCAAGGCTTCACACTTTATAAAAGCTTTACTTTTCTAAGAAAAGTACCTGAGGATGTTTAGCTCAACTGCTGATCAGTCAGCTCTTCCCAGCTGCAGTCGGCCGTAGTTAGATAGCCTTCACCTATATTGCTCTACTCCAACTGTTCAATGGACTTACTGTATTTGTGGAGAACTCTGTGGAATTTGAGAAACAAGGTTTTTTCCCATTTATTTAATACGGTGTGATAAGGTGTGAACACAATCATTATAAACCCATGCATGGGATGAAACAATTCAATGTATAGAGAAAAGTGAATTTGGCCAGTAAACATTTTTATACTTACATATTATGGGGTAGATTTATTAAGGGTTGAATTGAAATTTCGGATTTTCAATTTTTTTATGGTCAAAACTCTAAAATTCGAATTGTGAATTATTCAAACTCGAGTCGAGTTTTAATTCGAATTTTGAGATTTATCAGACGCTTGCCCTTTAAAAATACAAATTCGACTAGTCGTCGCCTAAAACCTGCCGAGTTCATGTATAAGTCAAGGGGAGAGGTCCAGGCATCAATTTGGTCATTTTACTAGCCTTTCTGACATTCAAGGTTTTTTTTCGATAAAAAAATTGAATCGAGTTTAGTAACATAGTAACATAGTAACATAGTAAGTAAGGTTGAAAAAAGACACATGTCCATCGAGTTCAACCTTTTTTTTTTTTTTTTTGTTTATTAACTACCTATCTGCCAGTTGATCCAGAGGAAGGCAAAAAACCCATCTGAAGCCTCTCCAATTTGCCTTAGAGGGGGAAAAATTCCTTCCTGACTCCAAAATGGCAATCGGACTAGTCCCTGGATCAACTTGTACTATGAGCTATTTCCCATAACCCTGTATTCCCTTACTTGCTAAAAAGCCATCCAACCCCTTCTTAAAGCTATCTAATGTATCAGCCTGTACAACTGATTCAGGGAGAGAATTCCACATCTTCACAGCTCTCACTGTAAAAAACCCCTTCCGAATATTTAGGCGGAACCTCTTTTCTTCTAATCGGAATGGGTGACCTCGTGTCAGCTGGAAAGACCTACTGGTAAATAAAGCATTAGAGAGATTGTTATATGATCCCCTTATATATTTATACATAGTCTTCATATCACCCCTTAAGCGCCTCTTCTTCAGCGTGAACATCCCCAATTTGGCCAGTCTTTCCTCATAGCTAAGATTTTCAATACCTTTTACCAGCTTAGTTGCCCTTCTCTGTACCCTCTCTAATACAATAATGTCCTGTTTGAGTGATGGAGACCAAAACTGTACGGCATATTCTAGATGGGGCCTTACAAGTGCTCTATACAGTGGAAGAATGACCCCCTCCTCCCTTGACTCTATGCCCCTTTTAATACAGCTCAAGACCTTATTTGCCCTTGATGCTGCTGACTGGCATTGCTTGCTACAGCCAAGTTTATCATCTACAAGGACTCCAAGGTCCTTTTCCATAATGGATTTGCCTAGTGCAGTCCCATTAAGGGTATAAGTGGCTTGGATATTTTTACATCCCAGGTGCATGACTTTACATTTATCAACATTGAATCTCATTTGCCACTTAGCTGCCCAGATTGCCAGTTTGTCAAGATCCTGTTGCAAGGATGCCACATCCTGGATGGAATTAATTGGGCTGGATAATTTTGTGTCATCTGCAAACACTGATACATTACTTACAACACCCTCACCTAAGTCATTAATGAACAAGTTAAATAAAAGTGGACCCAATACTGAGCCCTGGGGGACCCCACTAAGAACCTTACTCCAAGTAGAGAATGTCCCATTAACAACCACCCTCTGTACCCGATCCTGTAGCCAGTTTCCTATCCATGTGCAAACGACTTCATTGAGCCCAACAGAACTTAGTTTAGAAAGCAGTCGTTTGTGGGGCACAGTATCAAACGCTTTGGCAAAATCCAAATAGATCACATCTACTGCCCCTCCACTATCCAGAATCTTACTTACCACATCATAAAATGCAATCAAATTCGTCTGACATGACCTATCCTTCATAAAGCCATGCTGATTGTTGCTCATAATGCCATTCATTAGGACAAAATTTTGAATGTGATCCCTTAACAAGCCTTCAAATAATTTGCCCACCACAGATGTCAAGCTTACTGGCCTATAATTGCCAGGCTGAGATCGTAATCCCTTTTTAAATATTGGAATAACATCAGCTTTTCTCCAATCCATAGGCACCATACCAGATGACAGTGAATCTGAGAAAATCAGAAATAAGGGCTGGTCTAAAACTGAACTAAGCTCTCTTAGAACCCGGGGGTGTATGCCATCAGGCCCTGGAGCCTTGTTTACATTAATTTGTATTAAAGCTTTTTGAATCCTGAGTCAGCCACTGACTAGATTGAGCTGAACCATTCGTGCAGTTATTAAGTGAGCCTGTGAACCCAGACTCCTCTATTGTATACACTGAAGAAAAGAACTGATTTAACACATTTGCCTTATCTGTATCTGTTACAACCATACTGGTACCATTATTTAATGGAGCAACACTCTCAACCTGCATCTTTTTACTATTAATATATTTAAAAAACTTTTTAGGGTTAGTTTTCACCTCCACCGCAATTAACTCTTCATTTCTTTTCTTAGCCTTCCGGATTGCTGATTTACAACATTTATTACAGTGTTTATATTCATTAAATGCAGCTTCTGTCCCTACAGATTTGTAGTTTTTAAATGCCTTTCTCTTCTTTCCCATTAACATCTTTACCTCTGAATTAAGCCACACAGGATGATTCTTAGAGCTTCTATGTTTAGTCCTTAAGGGAACTAATGCCCCAATCAATGCTCTGTAGGGCAGCCCTCAAGGCACTAAAATTAGCTTTGGCAAAATTCATGGTTTTTGTTGCCCCAGTATATTTTTGTTTTTTGCACCAGACATTAAAAGATATAACATTATGGTCACTATTACCCAGGGGTTCAATGACTTGCACATTTGCTATAAGTTCTGGGTCATTTGAGATCACTAAATCAAGAATAGCATTTTTTCTGGTAGGCTCCTCAACAACCTGTGCTAAAAAATTGTCGTGCAATAAGTTTATAAACTTGTTCCCATTAACTGATCTAGCAGTACCGTTGCTCCAGTCAATATCTGGGTAATTAAAATCTCCCATTATCATTACTTTACCTAAACTAGCAGCCTTTTCTATTTGCATTAGGAGCTTTGTCTCTTCCTCCTCACTTACATTAGGGGGTCTATAGCATACTCCTACAATTAATTTGCTGGATTCTTTACAATTGGTGAAGAACTCCACCCATACGACTTCTGGCCCCTCATTTTCTAACACAACCTCCTCCTTTATATGAGCTTTTAAATCCTGCCTAACATACAGACATACCCCTCCTCCTTTTCTATTGCCTCTGTCCCTCCGAAACAAAGTATAGCCACTGATATTTACTGCCCAGTCATGCGACTCATTCAGCCATGTTTTGGCCACACCAATCACATCATATTTTCCTTCCATCACCAGCAGCTCCAGCTCTCCCATTTTACCAGTCAGACTTCTTGCATTTGTAAACATACATTTAATACTGGCACCATATTGAACATATGACATGTGGTCCTCCTTATCCTTAACAGTATCCCTAGCCAAATCTCCTCCCCCATTTTCCCTTTCTTTGCCCACTATCTCATCTAACCTGTCTACCACTGAATCTTTTACTGAACCCTCCCCCCCCACAGCTAGTTTAAAATCTCCTCCAACCCTCTAGTCAAATTCGTTTGAAATCAAGTTTTCTAATTGGTAAAATTTAGGGATGCATCGAATACACTATTTTGGATTCTGCCAAACCCCTGAATCCTTCGTGAAAGATTCGGTCAAATTCCAAACCGAATCCTAATTAAAGTGGAAAGCGGGGAACATTTTTTACTTCCTTGTTTTGTGACAAAAAGTCATGTGATTTCCCTCCCTGTCCCTAATTTGCATATGCAAAATAGGATTCGGTTCGGCCTGGCAAAAGGATTCGGCTGGTAAGTAGTACCTCTGGAATGTTAAACTTGTATAGGCTAACCAGGATTATGATGTCATTTTTAGATTTTTTTTTAAAGAATACAGAATCCTTAAAAAAGTTGTCTAAATACTGAACTGAATCTGAACCCTAATTTGCATATTCCGATTTGAGCTTCATTTAAACATGGCATCATTTATGAAAAACAAATGACACATTCAGTAGCCCATAGCTTTAAAGTTACATGATTTTAATCTTTCAGCCTTTGTGAATCCAAACCCTACAGAGGGATTTGACTGAATCCCGAACCAAGTCCTGAATTCCATATAACCTTAACAATTGTATTTAATGTATATTGAATATTATATGGGCAATGCCGTATAACAGTGACTGTATAAAACTGGAGACGTGTAGCACATAAAACATCAAATGAGCTGACTACTGGGAAAATTAAGCAAAAAATTGCTGATGTGTATGGGCTACAGTGTGTCTGGCATTCAAATTCCTTGGCATACACATTCCCTATATTTTACATCAGTTAGAAAAATCCAGAAAACTGTAGATATTTCATAAAATATCATTAGGGAGCTGTGACAAAATAAAGCTTAGTGTAATGTTATTCTTTAAATGAAAAATAAATCTGACCCATAACTAATAAAACAAGTGTGTGAGTGTGAGTGTGTATGTGTGTAAAAGGCACATTTATTGAACATGTAAAGAGAACAAAGGGGAGCACCTATCATCAAGTGTGAAAAGCAGTGGATGGTGTGCAGGATCAAGTAATAAATCACATATGAGGAAAAGAAGTAAAGAACTGACCCATGTGTTTGCACCTACCCATCCAAACTTATCCAGAGACTCGTGTATATATACAATTTAAAACGTAACTTTTATTAACCAAATAAAAAAAGATCCAGTCCAGTGTACCACAATTAAAAACCAGTTAGGACCAGGGAGACGGATCAACAAGAGGTAGTGGGCTGGTGGTACATGAAAGCTCCAATGTATTAGTATAAGGAGCCAAACCTTCAATCTGTGCCGTGACCTATTGACACACTTGACCTCCTAAAATAACCACCGCTTATTAACACACGAGTTCCCCACACTAACGGGTCGGTGGAACTCAGTACAAATCACTGGGTTGGCATCGGATCCATGTGCATATAAATTTGGGGCGACAGTACTGTAAATCGAGGAGCGATTGAATGGTGCCCACAGGCACAGTGGAGCAATTATTGAGTAGTCAGTCCCTGTGCGTCAAACCAACCCCTTCACCCACAGCATAACCCTCCCGGTTATTAAATAACTGTCTTCGGTGAAGTAGCTAATAGACTCAGTCTATAGACACTGCTAAGAAGCAGATAACACTGCACTTGAGGACCTTCCGTGCCAACCCCTTCACCCACAATACATCCCTCCCAGTCCGTGGAAGTCAACCCTTGTTCAGGCAGTAGATAACCTGACCGGAGAGGCTATTAGAGAGTAACCAGCAATGTTGCCTGAGAAACCGCTTCCGTGCCAATCCATTCACCCACAATACTTCCCTCTCAGTCCGTGGAAGTCAGCCCTTGTCCAGGCGGTAGGTATCTAACCGGGGAGGCTATTAAGGAATAACTGGAAATTTTACTTGAAAAACCACTTGTGTACTAACCCCTTTCACTCACAATACTAAGCCCTCACGGTTGGTAATATCAGCCCCTTAATTATTGGCGCCTGATGCGTGTTTCACCCACACCATGTAGGCTTTATCAAAGGCATGGAAAAAAAACCATTTATTGAACATGCTGTAGAACAAAGAATCTAGCAGCCGTACTTAAATATTAGGGGGCAGATTTATCAAGGGTCGAATTTCGAAGTGGAAAATAATAAATCGACCATCGAATTGGATTGCTTCGACTTTGAATGTCGAAGTTTTTTTTATCGAATTTGACCGTTTTCGGTCGAAGTCAAATCGTTCGATCGTACGATGAAATCCTTCGAATCGAACGATGAAATCCTTCGAATCGACCGATTCATCGAATGATTCGAACGATTTCATCGATCCATCGAACGATTTTACTTAGACTTCTTAAAATGCTATAGGTTCTAGAAGGTCCCCATAGGCTAACATAGCAATTCGGCAGGTTTAAGATGTGTCGAAGTCGAACTCTTTTAAAGAGACAGTACTTTGATTTTCGAAGTTGAACTTTTTTACTTCAAATCAAAGTCAAATTTAGGCCTATTCGATGGTCAAAGTACGCAAAAAATAGTTCAAAATATGAAGTTTTTAACTTCAAAAATTTACTTCGACCCTTAGTAAATCTGCCCCCTAAATGAAAACGAAATTATATAAAAAATGCTACATTTTTTTTGAGGCATGAAATTGCAAAATGTAATTAAGCTATTCAAAACCTGATAAGAGAACATGCATAAATACTCTTCTTTAAAATCTGCTTTAAAATTGTTTGCCTATTGTCAGATAATACATACAGGATTTCCACCAAAAACGTAAAATAGGATGCAGTTAAGTAAAAAATGTTGGATTAGGCCTGGGAGGCCAATTTATTAACAGGTGAAATTTTGAATTCATGTGAATTTTTTAAAATTCGAATATACTCACAATTCGACTGGGAAGTTAAGAAGAAATTCGAATGCCTAATATTTAATTGAATAATTCCATCCCGAAAATTCGAATCGTATTTGATTCTCTCACAAAAAACTTGAATGTCAAGAAAGATATTAACATCTCCAAATGGCTCAACGGACCTTGGCTTTGGCATTGACTTGTACATGAACTCGGCAGGTTTTAGGTGGAGAATATTCAAATTAGGACTGTTTCCAGGACCAGGTGATAAAATCCATATTCAAATTTACATTCAAATAGGGTAATTATAATTTGAATATGTGAATTTTGGACACTCAAAAATTCAAATTCTAATTAACAAGTCGACCCTTGATATTTCTGACCCTAATCCATCATAAAACATTTGGCCACATACCAAACTGAATCTGAACCCTAATTTGCCTTTTCAACTTGAAGAGAACTATAAAAATTACACCATCTCTGAATAAATAAATGGTAATGTTCAGTTCTCAAGGGCTGTAAAGTAGTTGATAAGGGGCCTATTTATAAAGCCTTGATTTTTTCTGTGCCTCTAACAGTTGGATTTGAATTGTTTTGGAAAAAAAGACAGATTTACTAAATACAGGTATGGAACCTGTTATTCAGAATGCTGGAGACCTGGGGCATAACTACAGAGTAAGCAGACACTGTGGTTGCAGGGGGGCCCAGGAGTGTAGAGGGCCCAGTCCAAATCATTGATTTATACATGAACTCGGCAGGTTTAAGGTGGAGAATATTCAAATTAGAACTGTTTCCATGGTCAAGGTGTGATAAATCTCACATTCAAATTTATATTCGAAAAGGGGGATTATAATTTGAATATGTGAATTTTGGACACTCGAAAACTCTAATTTACTATTCGACCCTTGATAATTCTACCCCCTAATCCATCATAAAAATTTGGCCACATACCAAACTGAATCTGAACCCTAATTTGCCTTTTCAACTTGAAGACAAATATAAAAATGACCTTGTCTCTTTATAAAGCCTCGATTTTTTCTGAATTTTTTTTTTGAATTTTGAGATTTATTATACTCCAAAACTGCTAAAAATCTGAATCTGAGGCCATGTAGAAGTTATTGGCAGATATCCCTTTTACAGTTTGAAGATACTTCTTGACATTGTCATCTGTGGTGATTTTCGTATGATAATCTGAAAAAATCAAGGTTTTTGGGAGACAACTCAAAGAAAGCGGTACAATTCGAGCATCAAATTTGAAAAATCCATATGATTTGAATTGCCGCATGATTTTGTTGAGACTTTTCCTACACTGACTTTTTCAAGATGATTTTTTCATAAATAAGGTTACTGCATGGGAAAAATTGTAATTTTAGCAAATACCCTGCTAAATGGCCCTAAAAATAAGTGTATGAAATAAAGTTTTTTTTGTCTAAAAAACTATGTATATTTTTCTCACATTATTCAGCAAGTGTTTTTTTTGGCAAAAAATTGTGGCCCTGAACCTGCCTAAATCCATTTATGCTCCACTAACTCAACATATCTCAAGAACTCTTGAGTTTCTTACCATTCATGTCTGTGGTAACATTGCAAGAACATTTCTGCCCCTAATCGTTTGGGTTCGACTTGGCTTGTCTCAATATATTTAAGACATTGAGACATTTTGTGCATACAGCTACTTAAAAATTCCTTACCCTCTAAAAAACAGGGATTTTTTGTCCATTTATTGCAATATATTGAAAGTCAAAGTCATCCCATATCTGGCAGTCCTACACTCAAATTGCATCTGATTCATTATTATTAATGATTTTTTTAGTAGCAGTATGCACAAAATGTCTCAATGTCTTAATTATATTGATAATGGGTTGAGTGCAGAGGACTCTTGCATTTGTCTATATGTATTTTGTAGTCACAGCCTCATTGCACCCCCGCCTAATGGTTTTAAAAATTAGTGGTGAGCACAACTTTCCCTTGTGTGTTATAGTTATACAGAAGCAGTGGCCAGCTCTATGTTGTAGCTCCCACCCTTCCCAGCTATAGTGAAGTGGTGCCACTGGTGGCCAATAAAAGGGCAACCATATTTGGGAGTTTAAACCTTGAAAGCATCAAGTAAGTAGCAGGTAAAACTTAGTCCCTGTGTAAAATGTATAATAAATCAATAGAATTCTTAATGAATCAGATGCAATTTGAGTGTAGGACTGGCCATACCAGGGATGACTTTGACGTAGTTGGCCAGCTTAAATATATGGACAAACAATCCCTGTTTTGTTTAAAGGGTAAGGCATTTTTCAGTAGCAGTATGCACAAATTGTCTCAATGTCTTAAATATATTGAGAATGGGTTGAGTGCAGAGGACTCTTGTATTTGTCTATATGTATTTCGTGGTCACAGCTTAATTGTACCCCCGCCTAATGGTTTTAAAAATTAGTGGTGAGCACAACTTTCCCTTGTTTGTTAAAATTTGGTGAATCCGTATTATAAAAAAAATATCTGAAGCATAAAGTGCCATAAACTGGTGGTATTTATTTAATCAAATCTTACTGATCTTCCAAACAAACCTGGGCTTCCTTCAGTTTTTTGTCTCTGGCAAGCTGGATAAAGTGGGATATCTGACCAAAGCTAGAAATCTTTACTGTAGATGATAAAAGAAGATGCAGGGGATGCCCATCTTGGTCTGTTTCGTGTGATTTCACAGTAGAGCGACTAAAACAAGAGAATTAAACACAATATTTAGTTTAATAAACAGTAAACAAAAAAGCACTGAATATCCCAAATTCACCCAAGGGAGGAATCAGTGGCAGATTGGAAACAGGCAGCCTGAAAGTCAGTTACCCCAAAACACTTTTTGCACAGTAAAAAAAAAATAATTCTAAGCAACTTTCCAATATAGTGTACATTATATAAAATATATTTGAAAAAGTAATTGCTATCAAAATCTGACGGGCAGGAACATTGAGACAGGCATCTTTGTATAAAATGTTTCTGTTAAACATTTTCCTGTGTGTTTGATAAATCTGAAAAATTATCTATCAGTAAGAGGCACATTTATTAAGGGTCCAATTTCGAATTCATGACAGTTTTTTTTACCTCACATGAATTCAATTTTATTCAAAATTTGATTGGGTGGTTATTTATTAAAAAAATTGAATATGTAAAAATGTTACTGGAAAAAACATAAATCGAATTCCATCAAACTCAAGGAAAAAACTTGAATGTCAGGAAGGCTGCAAACATCTTCAAATTGGTCACTGAACCTCTCTCATTGACTTGTACATGAATTCAGGTTTAAGGCGGCGAATAGTTGAATTTGAATTCTTAAAGGGCCAGACTTTAATAAATCTCAAAAACGTAATTCTAATTTTTTAAAAAATTTGAATCAAATTTGGATAATTCCCTAGTTGAAATTGTCAGTTTTGACCATAAAAAAAGTTGAATTAGAATTTTCTATTTGACCCTTAATAAATCTACTCCTAAATGTCAGAGGTTGTTTCTGACAGCTACCGTACTTTCTCACTGGTGCTTTTTATATTCCTCTGCTCTCAGTTACAAATAAAGAGATAAATAAAACTTTTCCTGCCATATAACAATACCAAATCGAATACTCAGTCTAAACACTGACATTTGTAAATAATGTGTCTCCATTTCAGAAGTTTTTTGCATATATACAGGATGGAGATTTTTTTAATGTTTGTCTCAAACATCTGACACCATCCATGCAGATTATATACAAAGACAATTTGCATTGGTCTTCATTTTGTATGGTTTCTGAAATGGTTTCTGAGAGAAACTGCTTTTCATAAGTACTCCAGTTTGGAATTTCAGCCGTTATGTGGTTTAACCAAGCAACAAGGCAGGGGTTTCAATGTATATTCTGAACAAATTCCCTAATACATTTTATCCATCATTTCAAAGCATATCTGTTAATCCTTGATTACACTTTATAATTAACAATTAACAGGGGTCTAGGTAAAACCATAAGAAGTGGAATGAATGTAGCAGCTGGTATTAATGGAAAGGAAAAAAGTAGACATAAAAATAATAAAAGTACATTATGGTTACACTTTGGAAACAACATCTTAGAGTGTAAGCTCTACTGAGCAGAGCCTGTTTTACCTTCTGTATTGGTCAATAGTTTTATGTAATGTACATGTTCAATGTAATATACAATGCTGTGGAATATGCTTTAGCTTTAGAATTATTTCTTAAAAATAATAATTATACCATCTTGATAAAGATTAATTCGACTTTTACAGAATATAATTGTCTCTGCGAGCGCAAATATGTGCCTTTTCTCACCCGAGGAAAAAGCTGTAATTAGGGTTTATTAGTTTACATTTTCAATATAATTCACCTAATATCATAACCAGAATCAAATGCAGATGGCTCCAAATTGGTTTTCCATTCCAGAGGTTCTTGGAAGACAAACTGGGCCTCCTCAGGATGCCTGGAGCTAAAAGCCTCAGCATACTTTATGATGTCATTTAACAGAGACTCATTCAGAGGTGTGATTTCCAACTTGCCAGTTCCTGAAGCCCGCCGTTGTCCACTGAGCCGCTCCCGTTGTAACAGCTGTTTTACAAGGATGTCACCTTTTAAAATAAGAGTAAGATCACAGTAAGTGGATCCACCAAAGAAGTTTAAAAACATAAACAATGGTTATAGTCAATTATGCTGCCTACCACCAAGGAACACATAAAAATGTATTATTATATCATATGGCCAGAATGTCAGACTGATCATATAATAAACATTTTATGTAAGGTCTCAAATGGAAGAATTGTTTTTATTATTCCTTTACTCAAATTCCATTTCTGCAAACAGCTTCTATGTTGTCTTGTGAAGATTCCTTAATTAAACTTCCACAAGGTCCGCCATTAATATTCTCACACGAGTGCAATTTTACCTTCAACCGATACTGAAAAGAAATTGAAAAAAATGTAACAAAGATGAAGACACAAGGGGTTATTTATCAAAGGTTGAATGTTAGAGTTTTTTATAGCTCAAATGAACTCGAATGGTTTCTTATTAAAGAAAAAACTCGAAAGGAAAAAACGAGATTCAGAGAGTTCGAGTTGCGAAGGTCAAAAACTCTAATTAATCGAGTTTTTGTTAAAAAAAAACCTCGAATCGAATTGGTTGAGTTTGCCAGCAAAACCCACCAAAAAAAACTCGAACATCATGAAGACTATTAACATCTTCAAATAGTTCAAGGGACCTCTGCCATTGCCTCCTACATGACCTCGACGTTCTAGATGCTGTATTTCTGGATTCATGCTATTTCCAGGGTCAAGTTATAATAAATCTCGAAAAGTTCGGGTTTTTTATTTGACCAAAAAAATAACATCAGATATGCTCATTTTCGTGGAAACACAACACGAACCTTAATAAATAACCCCCACAATCAACCTCGACATGAGAAATAAATGTTATAAAACATAATAATATATGTGTAAATTCTTTTTCCAAATACAGTGACACCCGTCTCCCTGCAGCATTTTATCACCCACATACTATTAGGTATCAAGATAAATCACCCTAAATATGAAAGCCGGGGGTCCACTGAACAGTTTCATGTATAATATGTATACATTTACCTAAGTATGTGGCATATAGCGGCCCCAAAATATAGACACCCCATTCAAGCTATCAGTTCTGTAATTCCAGATACTGCAAAATCAACACATTTATATCATTGGGGGGGGGGCAAAGGTAAAAAAAAGTACGTTTACCCGAGAAAACCATATATTTTTGGAAAGTACACATTCCCCCGTATTGAAATTAAGTATGCATGTCTTTCTACTCCAAAGCACCAAGCAGCAAACCTTTCCTAAATTTAGGTGACATTTCCAAAAATCAACGCAAAACGTCCACCCTGCAGCATCGTATTTCCCACATACTATAAGGTATCAAGATAGATCACCCCAAATATGAAAGCCTGGGGTCCTCTGAACAGTTTGATGCCCGATATGTATAGGTTTACCTAAGCATGTGGCATATAAGGGCCCCAAAATGAAAACCCCCCATATGGTCTATCATTTCAGGTACTGCAAAAATCATCAAATTTACATAGTTTTGGGCCAAAGGTAGAAAAAAAGTATGTTCACCCCAGAATACCATATATTTTCAGAAGGTACATATTCCCCTGAATCCAAATTGGGTATGCATGTCTTTCTACTCCACACACCAAGCTGCAAACCTTTCCTAAATTTGGTGACATTTCCAAAAATCACCTCAAAACTTCCACCCGCAGCATCTTATTTCCCACATATTATTAGGTATCAAAATAAATCACCTCAAATATGAAAGCCTGGGGTCCTCTGAACAGTTTGATTACCAATGTACATAGGTTTCTCGAAGTACATGGCATGTAAAGACCCCTGGATCTACCTTGTGCACACTTATTTGATGGCTTATATTTACATTCATTTATAAACGCTGTCATTTTTATGTGGGATAAAAGGTACAAACAATTATGGTGACCCCTTAAAATCATATATCTTTGGAAAGTACACATGCTGATGAATCAGAAATGGTTAATTATGTCTTTCTACTCCAAAATACTCAACTGCAAAGCTACGTTAAAGGCAGCGGTTTTTACGATATTTCGGAAAATCTTGCCCCAATTTCCTACATACACTTGTAAAACACCCTAAATACGGAACAGTTTGATGGCCAATATGTATAGATAAACCAAAGCAGATGGCATGTGCAGACCCCAAATAAAAATAGTGCATATGGATTTTCTCCTCTACTGATTTGACTTCTGTGAACAAAAACCCCTGGCAGCTATAATGGAACGCAACTCAATAAAAATCTCTAATCATTTAAATTCCTATCAGTGGTTAAATGCCCGGAATTCAAAGCATCCTCTACTTATGCACTTCTATGTGCTTAGGGATTTTTTTTAGCATGACGTATGTCCTGCTAACATGGACTGCACACCACATACAAGCACAGCACACGGGAATGAGACATTCAGTTATTACACTTAAAGGGGTGGTTCACCTTTAAAGTAACTTTTATTATGTTATAGAACAGTGATCCCCAACCAGTAGCTCGTGAGCAACATGTTGCTCTCCAACCCCTTGGATGTTGCTCTTAGTGGCCTCAAAGCAGGAGCTTATTTTTGAATGCCAGGCTTGGAGACAAGTTTTGGTTGTATAAAAACCAGGTGTAATGCCAAACAGAGCCTCAATGTAGGTTGACAATCCACATAGGGGCTACCAAATGTCCAATCACAGCACTTATATGGCACCTCTAGAACATTGTTCATGCTAGCGTTGCTCCCCAACTCCTTTTACTTCCATGTTGCTCACGGGTTCAAAAGGTTGGGGATCCCTGTTATAGAACAACCAATTCTAAGCAACTTTTCAATTGTTTTTCACTATTTATAGTTTTATAGTTATTTGTCTTTTACTTCTGATTCTTTGCAGCTTTCAAATGGGGGTCGCTGACTCCCTTCTAAAAAACAAATGCTCTGTAAGTCTACAAATGTATTGTTATTGCTACTTTTTATTACTGATCCTTCTATACACACTCTCCCCTATTCATATTCCAGTCTCTTATTCAAATCAATGCATGGTTGCTAGGGTAATGTGGGCCCTAGTTACCAGATTGCTTAAAATGCACATTGAAGAGCTGTTGAATAAAAAGCTAACTAACTCAAAAACCACAAATAATAAAAAAATTAAAACCTATTGCAAATTATCTCAGAATATCACTCATTACATCATACTAAAAGTTATCTCAAAGGTGAACACCCCCTTTAACCAAGTCCAGCATAACAATCTTTCCACACTGCACTATGTAACCAAAACCGTGTGGCTGCTGGGAGCTGTAATATAGCCATAGAAATAAAAAGCTTGGGTCCCAGCCCAATCTATGGGTGGCAAACGACATATAGCAAGTATGTCTTACCTGCTGCAGCACTTCCACTTGCTTTTAAACAACAACACCCATAATGCCACTAATCACAGGGATTTAGGGAGTTGCAGTTCTACGTCAGCTGGAGGGCTACTGGTTTAACGTACACACAGGAAATATAAAGCACTTGTTATACATTGAAACAGATATTTGTCATTGTATTCACCTTTTCCCAACAAGCAGCACCTGCAATGCTGAGGGGCTTCAGGTAAATTACTTCTTGTCCCTTCCCATCACCTGGGGGCCAGGAGGGAATAATTACACCCCTAAACCCAGTAATCACGTGTCACTGCTGCTGCAGAACCTCTAGAGAACTGCCACTCACTATTCCCACCCCTCACTTCCTGTCCTGTATCCAGACACCAGTTTACACGTATGAAACACTTTCTTGTTTTCCCTGTGCAAAGAGGTTCTGCAGCAGCTAACAGGGATAAACTGAATAGAGGATGCTGAATATTGCTCAGTATATATTTATACTTAGAGAGGTTACATTAACCTTCTGCAAAGTAGCTGCTAAAGTCAGGCAACTCCAGCTCCTGCAAAACTACAAATCTCGCACGTAGCTTGCTGTGCCAAGGTTACTGCATACCCCCCCCCTCGCCTCATTTTCAACCGTCCACACTGGGAAACCCTAAATGATAAGCCCCTATATATCCCCCCCGAGCTTCCCGCCAATGCTGCGCTCACTCACTGTTAGGGTTGCCACCTTTTGCTCATATCAAAACTGAACAGAAAGCATACTTTCCAACATTTGGAAATAAAAAGAGCGGAAAAAAAGTTGGCGCGCGTGCAGCGCGGCAAATTTTTTGACCACACCCATTTTTTGGTCACACCCCCTAATTACCATGTTAATTTTATAAAATTTGGCAGGTTATGAAAGTTTGAACATATTTATGTGTTTTTTTTCAGTTATTACAGTTTTGCTAATGATGATGAATTGCCCCTTAAGCTGCGAGTCTAACTTTTCCCAAGGTACCTGTTATCTTATATTGTTACAATTACTTTTATTTGCTTATCTTGAAATTGTTACAAAAGTATCTTATCTGCTGCTGTGGCTGTTCTGGGCTCTCTGCCTTTAAGTATCTGTTTAAAGGGATCCTGTCATTGGAAAAGATGTTTTTTTTTAAAACGCATCAGTTAATAGTGCTACTCCAGCAGAATTCTGCACTGAAATCCATTTCTCAAAAGAGCAAACAGATTTTTTTATATTCAGCTTTGAAATCTGACATGGGGCTAGACATTTTGTCAATTTCCCAGCTGCCCCTGGTCATGTGACTTGTGCCTGCACTTTAGGAGAGAAATGCTTTCTGGCAGGCTGCTGTTTTTCCTTCTCAATGTAACTGAATGTGTCTCAGTGGGACATTGGTTTTTACTATTGAGTGTTGTTCTTAGATCTACCAGGCAGCTGTTATCTTGTGTTAGGGAGCTGCTATCTGGTTACCTTCACATTGTTCGGTTGTTTGGCTGCTGGGGGGGGGAAAGGGAGGGGGTGATATGTTATCAGTCCAACTTGCAGTACAGCAGTAAAGAGTGATTGAAGTTTATCAGAGCACAAGTCACATGACTGGGGCAGCTGAGAAATTAACAATATGTCTAGCCCCATGTCAGATTTCAAAATTGAATATAAAAAAATCTGTTTGCTCTTTTGAGAAATGGATTTCAGTGCAGAATTCTGCTGGAGCAGCACTACTAACTGATTCATTTTGAAAATTCATTTTGACAGTATCCCTTTAAGTGCCACAAGACCACACTACAAATGTGTCCCACTGCAGGGCACTGACTGTTCTGAGCCTCCGGGCACACACAGAAGATTATTGAGGAATGTGGGAGGGGCTACAACCAGGAAGACGTTCAGCTGCGTGAGGTGACGTCTCTCTCTGCTGGAGACTGAGAGTATCAAGTGACGTATGGAGCTTTCCAGGGCTTCGTGACGTGGGCAGGCAAGACTCTATGCTCAGCTACTACAGGAAATTTTACTTCACGGAGGAGGTTTTACAGCACATAGCGTTGCAGCTGGGGAAGTTGGGAACACTCGCAACAGACCAGGGAGCATTAACTGTGCAGTGTCTATGGCAGTGATCCCCAACCAGTAGCTCGCGAGCAACATGTTGCTCTCCAACCCCTTGGATGTTGCTCTTAGTGGCCTCAAAGCAGGTGCTTATTTTTGAATTCCAGGCTTGGAGGCAAGTTTTGGTTGCATAAAAACCAGGTGTACTGTCAAACAGAGCCTTAATGTAGGTTGACAATCCACAAAGGGGCTACTAAATGGTCATTAACAGCACTTATTTGGCACCCAGGAACATTTTTCATGCTAGTGTTGCTCCCCAACTCCTTTTACTTCTGAATGTTGCTCACGGCTTGTAAAGGTTGGGAATCCCTGGTCTATGGGGATAAGGGGCAGGCAGAGCAGCAACATTTTTGTCCGGTTTTCAGAAGTGACACAACCGGGCAGATAGTTTCGGACTGTACCCAGAAAAACCTGACTGTCTGTCTGACTGAATATTACTGGTTGGTAAAGAGAATCGGCAACGCATGCGCAATGCGCACATCTTGTTCTCAGGCAACAGACGCTAAAATTCACGTGACTCGTTTCTGCGCTAGTGTGGTCTTGTAGCGAGCAGCCGTAGTTTTCCCGGGCCAACTCCCACCTCTGGACGCGTACGACGTCGCACGTCTGGCGCGGGTCACCTGACCTCGGAAAGGGGGCGGGGCTTGCGATGAAATAAATAGTTTATAGCCAGCATGCGTACTCCATTCGCCCCGTGACTTGAGAGCTGCTCATTATGTTTTGAGCCTGCGCGGGCGGGGAACAAAATGGATTTCTGGCTAGACCTAAAATAAGTGTAAAGGGTGTTTGTGGTAAGGGGAACAAAATGGATTTGTGGCTAGACCTAAAATAAGTGTAAAGGGCTTTGTGGTTGTGGCAAGGGACCAGGGCCGGAACTAGGGGTAGGCAAAGTAAGCACGTGCCTAGGGCACAAAGCTTGGGGGGCGCCCTACCTTTCACTGCTGCCTACCCCAGTCTGGTCTTCAGAGCCCCCCTAGTTGGTTGCTCATGTTTGCGCGCATATGCACGCCTACGCGAGATGAGGGGGTAACGTAACACATGGGGACAGCTTGCATGCGCTCACTGCAAGGTAACTGGGTAAGGCGATGGGTGCGGGTTGAGGGGGGGGCGATGTAGGGTTGCCACCTTTTACCAAAAAAATTTCCGGCTGGTGGGGGGGGCGGGTACAAAAGGGGGCGTGGCGTCAAATGGGCGGGGTTATGTAAAAAAGGGGCATGGCCATGGCGCGGCCAGGACAAGAACAGAAGGACAAGGTAAATCTACAGGGGATTGGGGGCTGGCCGAGGGGGTCTTTTTAAGGGTTTTACAAATTTACCGGCAGCTACATTGCCGGTAAATTTGTAATACCGGCCTTGGCAGGTGTTTTACCGGCTAGGCCGGTAAAATACCAGCCGGGTGGCAACCCTAGGGCGACGTGGCTAACTGAGTTGCCTGGGACGCCTGGCCGGAGTGGCCCGGCCCTGCAAGGGGCCAGACTACAGGACCAACATAGGTTGCAGCTAAGAAAGAGAAAAGTTTCTTCTGTATGCAAAATCATTCATTTTAAAAGGGTTTTGGAAGAGGGACTACTCTGGTTTTGGGACTGGGGCTGTGGGAAGTGGACGGCAGGCTGTGGGAGCAAACAAGGTTGCGGCTGTGTAAGAAAAAAATAAGATTCTCTGATCTGGGTGCAAAATGTGTTTAAAGGGTCTCTGGGAGTGGGACCGGCTCTGGGCTGGGGAAGGGAGCAGGTAGGCTGCAGTACCAAACAAAGCAACAACTGAGTAAAGCAGAATTTGATTTTTATCTGGGTGTAAAATAATTATAAAGGGTCTCTGTGAGTGGGACTGTCTAGCTATGGGAGGGAGTATGGGCAGACTGCAGGTCCAAGGCTACAGTTGCGCTCAGCAAAACAAAGTCTCACTGGCAAGGGGTTAATGGACTAAACATTGGCCATTTCTGCTGTGATCTTACTGTCATGCATTGGGGCACAATGTGTTATGAATTGGAGGTTCTGTGCTTGTCTTCTGGTGCATTTTGTGCTTCTAATTGAGCAGTGGTGCCCAAAGGTTAGATTGGCATCTATCAGTAGACCTTTAGCTGGTGATCCGTAGATCTCACGACACTGTCAACAATCAGCTTGTCTATATTATCCTACAGACTTTTCATTCAGATATTTATTACATTAAGGTTACATAATAGTTGTTTATTAAATATAGAAATATACATTTTCTCCTAAATCAATATTTAAGTAATATTCTCCATGAAATAGAATGCTAACAATGCTTTTATGAATGTAGATCATAATGGGACAACATCACTAAAAGTAGACCCTTCGTTAGAAAAGTATGGGCACTCCTGTAATAGAAGTATGGCACTTGTTATTGAAAATGCTCGGGAATTGGGGTTTTCCGGATAAGGCGTCTTCCTGGAATTTGGATCTCCGTACCTTAAATCTACCAAAAAAATAATTTGGATTAGGATTGTTCGACTTCAAATAAGCATAATCATATACCCTAGCCCCACTCCTCTTTAGGGAAACCGAACCATTGATTAGAATGGGTCTTCAAATGCTGCCTTGTGGTATTCTTCAGACAGCAGTCCAATAATAGTATAATACTAATTATCTAAGCTCTGTTTTAAAAAGATGTCTGTTATATGACATGATATATCCTTTGAGCGCTGCAGCTCAAATCTTCATGGCATATTCTAGATGGGGCCATCCAATAGAGCTCTGTTAAGAGGAATAATAACATTCTCCCAGTAACCTGTGTCCCTTTACACTTTGTTAGTCTTTGCAGCTGCTGATTGTTGTTTACCATTTAAGCATTATATCAATACTTAATACGGCTCAGGCCCTACAAGATCCCCCATTGCATGGGGAGGTGAGTCTGGGTCAGTTCCCTGTAGGGCGGCTGTGTGGCAAGGAAGGGGGAGAAGGAAGACTTGGAAAGGGGGCGCCGATGTATTTAGGGGGGACCGGGGGTTAGGGATGGGCGAATTATATAGCTGAAAAAATGACGCCTATAGACTTGTATGGCGGGGTGCATCAAAAAAAAAAAAGACGCGCGTCAAAAAGATTTCGCCGCACGACAAATTTGTTGACGCCCATAGACTTTAATGGGCGTCTGTAACAATTCGCCGGCGGCAAATTCGCCCATCCCTACAGGGGTATTTGGGGGTTCTCTTACACAGTTTGCTGGGACAACCGGTAGCGCGTCCTAGAGCCCTCGCAGCTGCGCGCACCCGCTGCAACTCTGTTTCTCTCAGGCGCTTGGCAGCTACCGACAAAACTACGAGTCCCACCATACATCCGTCCCTTCTGCTGGGCAGCTTCTCTGAAAGTGCTACCGGCAGTGGGACGCAAGGACTTGTAGTCAGCTGGATGCCGAGTCCCGTAGCTCAGCAGGGCCTGAGCCGTTACAGCAGTGAGAGATAGAGAGAACATGGCCCCATAGGAACACCGGCACCGCAGATCCGCCTCAAGTTCCTGCTGGAACCGCCGCTGCACTACAGAAAGCACAGAATGTGGCAGCTAAAGGATCCAGCAGCAGAGAGCCAGGGAGGAGAAATCAAGCGCCGCTCAATGGGTGGTCACCCTTTTGCCTTTTCTGTAGAAGACAGGAAGCAGAGTTTCTGTTATTAAGTTATTTCTTAATAAAGACTTTGCTTTTTTTAAAGTATAATTTGTGTAGGTGTTTTTTTTTTCATTGTGTACTAACGAATTTTTAAAAAAAATGTTTTGATGTTACTGGTCCTTTTAATAGTGGGAAAAAAAAAGAGTGGAGAAATGGTTGAAATTAAATAATTGTGTTAACAAAAGGCTTTAGTTCCTCACAATTTTATGAAATCTTTTTGTTCAACCCACTAAATTAAAGCTGAAAGTCTGCAGTTCAACTGCATCTGAGTTGTTTCATTTAAAATTCATTGTGGTAATGTACAGAACCAAAAGAAAAATGTTGTCTCTGTCCAAAGATTTATGGACCTAACTGTACATATTCCAGACCCTTCCTCTACATGTATCTGAATTTCTCCTAGTTACAAGCTGTAATAGGGAGATTTATATAGTAAGACAAAAAGACAAAATTTGGCTACTAGATCTTAAGAGATAAGACATACTATCGTCTGAAGCCAAATATTATAAGAATAGCCAGCAGTATGAAGATCAGTGGTGTAACTATAGAATTCTGCTTCCTCTATAGCTAACAAGAACCCCCACCCATCTCCAGCAGATTGTTATAATATTGACTTGATTAAAAAGCCGAAAGAGAAATCCGATATATTAGACCGAAAATAAAAACAACTAACTAATTAAAGTAAAGCTGTAAAAAAACAAGACAGAAAACATATTGGAAAATCCCTTTTATTACAACATTTAACAATTTGAAAAAACAAAACAGAAAATCCTAAGGAGACATTGGCATGTAATTAAAAAGGAAAAAGGCCTTGCAGATATTTTAACAGAACATCCAAAAATTATATATAAAAATCTATACAATTTAACAGATGTTGGTATCCAGTTGACTTTAACAGATGTTGGTATCCAGATTATACAAAGATGCACAACATCCGGAACTGTATACATTTTTTCACAGTTGGATTGATGATCCACACTTTTGGATGCAACTGTAAGTGGGACGTTGCCTGACTTTATTGTACAATATTGCTATGTATATTGCCACGGACATCGATTTTAATTGATATTTATTTTCTTGTGTCCCTTGCTGCCTCCAGGCCATTCCAGTAGTAAGGTTAGACCAAATCTAGAAAATAAGAGACTTATAAAATATGTCTGTAGAGCTATGTATATATTATATTATTATACTAAAGCACCAATATATACTGTAGCACTGTACAAAAGAAGTGTATACAAATCAAACACAGCAGGTAATGTAGGTGATGCATGTATTTTTCCATTGCTGTGTTTTGGAGTTTGTTTTTCAATGCCATTGCAACCTAAAACAAAGACGATGGATGAGCCCTGTACCAAGTTAATTATAGCATAGATTGCAGAGAAATGAAGATTAAAATGTTGATCCACTTTTAACAAGGAACTGGAAATTAGCTTGTTTTTAACAGAAAGTGGATGATGTCAGCGTACAGCAACGTATGAAATTAATCCATTGAAATCAAGGGGAAATAATTACATGAATGCCATTTCAGATAACCCATTAGGCACAGTTCTCAAGACATAAATCGGGATCAAATTAAGAAAATTAACATAAAAAGAAAGGCCTGTTGTTCCTCTTCACTAATATTTTCCAGAACTGTCGCCTGCATTGTTAGTAATCTTTAAATGATGTTGACATGTCCAAAACACAATCAGGATTGATTTTCATGATTTTCTTCAGTAAAAATGAAGCTGCAAAGAGTCAGAATCCGAAAATCCGCCATCTCAAACCTGTCAAGGTCATGTGTAAGTCAATGGGAGATGTTACAATTTGAAGATATCTGGGCTGGGTTTCCTCTGATAATGCGAAAAAATTTGAGATTTTCTGTCATTAACCCAAAAAAATAGAGCGGTTCAGGGAAACATTTGTACGATTTGTGTTTTCGCTCTATTTTATTGTTTTTTTTTCCCAACCTGACTTTTTGCAGATATTTTATTGATAAAGATGGGATTAATTTGAATAAATAACCCCCCCCTTTGGAGGAAATTTACTAAAGGGCAAAGTAGCTAACGCTGGCGAAAATTCGCAGATTTACTAACGGTCGCTGGCATAATTTCACCAAGGAGATAGACTCTGGTGCAACTTTACACTCTTAACGCCAGACGAATTTTCACTCTGGCGAAAGCGTTACTACGCAATTGATTTTACTGACCGTTACCTCTATCGCCAGACTTGCCTTGTTCCTCAAAAAAAAGTTGAAAATTTTCCCAAAAAACGCTGGCGTCTTTTCCTTTTTACAGGGTGATAGGCTGAAAAAGATCAAAAAATTTTTTTGGGGTACCCTCCTTCCCCCCTACATTTGATAACATGGCACCTAAACTGTGGGCACATGTGTAGGGCAATATAACACCTCTATATAATTTTATTAAGGTTCCCTGGCCTTGTGTAGTGTAATGTATTTGCTGCAACATATATGTCCATTGTACTTTAACTGCACGCCGTATGCAAATTAGCCAACACTAGTGTAACTTTGAACTGTTGAGCGTATTTTCACTTATGTAATCCTGTCCTGATTTCAGTGCCCCAATAAAAGAAATTGTGTTGGTGTATAACTACATACTTTTTAACCCAAACCAGTGTAATTACAATACTGTAGCAACATCCATTGCTACAAATATATGTCTTTTTATATCCCAAGCAACACATATGAAAGCAGACAAGCAGTAATCAGTGGTTGCCAACATATTAGTGGCCGCTTTCCAATGCATTTTGTGCATTTCCTTTTAACTTTGTGATAGTAATTACAACACAATCCCATTTTTCATGACAATAAACCATACACACTACTTATTATAGGAAAAATAAATAGTCCTGTAACAATTTAAAAATAAAGTAGGTCTTGCCAGATCATAACTGTAATAGTATTTAAACCAAATGTTGTAGATAAATATACTCTTATCGAGTGTTACACTAATGGGAAAATAATTTCTATTTATCTTTTGCATCATTCTAAATAAGTCAATATTTCCATTATTGTCCTCCCAAGGAATATGAGACAATGCATTTCTAAATTTTCCTACATACGGTATTTAATTACTTATTCCATAATATTTTCCACCTTTTGTCTGCTTTGTTTTGTCTAGTATGAATTATAACTCCAGAATTGGATAGATTGAGAAAGAAGACAAGAAAGTTGCCCAAGCTTTCTAGAGAACTATATCTTAGGGAGGTGTATCAAAAGAAACATGAAGTGTGTGCTGGCTATCGTACTTGATAGTTTATATTCTGTTGAAAGAAACATATTTGTGAAGAGTATTTTTATATCTGGAGCAGACAGTGAAAGATAGTTTTGCTTTTTCAGAGCATGTATATTGCTTGAGTAGTGTTCCCCTCTTCCTGAACTTTTTTGCTAATTTCTGCCCCATAGGGTTCGGTTTGGTCCATCTGCTCCTCCAAAGTCAACCGGACAATCAAAGAGGCTTTGCCAAAGACAATGTTAACTGACAGAACCCTCTTCAGCGTGTGATCTACTGGTGTCTGGTCCAGACCATCCCTTATGTTCATAGCAGCCAAGGTTTGATTGTGCAGCAGTTATGGCAGATTCAGGAAAGGGTCAAACTTGATCAGAAACAAAAAAAGAGCATTTAGTTAAATTACCTAATGAATGGATGATGCCTGAATAGGTTTCCTGAGGGCCATTTTAATACATGTGTACAGGGCCAACTATAACGGGACCCAAGTTTTCATCTGCTAAAACATTGAACATTTAGCAGAAATGGAAGATTTGCTTGTTCCCTCACTAACCAACTAGAAGAGCTCTACAACATAAGAATTGTATTCATTTACATTAACCTTATATTGGAACAAATGTTCTTGATGGCCTGGGTAATTATATTAAAGTTCAACTACTTGAGGGTAATACTATAACAAATTTCTTGGGGTGGTTGCAGGGGGTAACCAATTAGATCTTTGACCTGCATCACACTGGTATCTTAGCATGGTTTTTGCTGATCTGTCCTAAATAGGACTATTGTGTCCTACAACTACACCAGAAACAGCAAGCATCAAATATTGGCCATGGAGTAATAGAATGCAAGGATGGTAGCCAGAACGAGAGGCTAAAGGGATTTGCATAATTTTAACAGTAAAGTTACAGTGTGCCATAAAAACATATGCTTCCTTAAAATTAGCCAAAAAAGGGGAATCTTTGTTTAGCCTTTGATTGAGTTCTGCAAACAGTTGATAACCAAGTACATTTCAAATATGGGGTGCTAAAGGGCCCGTCATGTTTTCAGCAGTAAGTGTTATATTTATGAACAAGATTTCACAAAAAGAAAATGTACCCTATTATACATATAACATTGTCTAGGATATATGATAATGGAAAGGTTGCAGGGAAAGCTAAAATATTATAGGAAAAAGAAGATTAGTGGACAGAAATAAGTTAGGATATGTTACAAATAAACAGAGACGGGAAAAAACACACCAAAAGAAAAAAGGGAAAGGTGGAGAATTACACAGAAAACTGTCTAGTGTCCATAATCCCTGGCTATTGCGGAAAGGCAAGTGAATCCACCAGTATTTCCTATATGGTCTAAAGTTTCACACATTTATGGAAATTTAAAGTGAGTTAAGCAAACTGTTAATTGCTACATTAACCAATACTGACTAAATGTTCTATTGTAAAGATAGCTATAACCCCAGCTCAATTTGTATATAGTATTTTTTACTATTTTATACCATCATCCTCTGATCAACTTGTTTGTGATGTAGAGTCAATCCTTTTAGTTTGGGTAATTTCTAAAGGAATATAACATTTCCAGGGAGTATAACTGCAGAGGCAAGTTAATATTCTGCATGGGGCCTCAACAAGCAGTTAAAGCAGAATGCATACTTTTTTTGACTAATTACTGCAGAAATAATTGTGGGGCTGTGGGACAAAACCGTAAGTTTCCCAATGCTTCCGTGTACATAAAATACCTTTCTTAATGGAGTACTGTGAGAATGATTGTAGTGCTAATGCCAAAATTCCCCAAAAGCCTCATAATCCAATCATATTTCTTTCTGTACAGCATAGGTCACAGACCTTACAGAACTGCTTTGTTTCACATCAAACAGGCAGGGATGATCTTTTTTAACTCAATTATAGAAGGCATTTACTGTAAGATACAAAAACATAATGCATTTCACAGCTGTCTAGTGAAAAAAAGAAAAAGGTGAGATAACTCCAGCGACAGTTCTAGATGAGATATTCACACCACAAGTAGCTAAACAAGTATCTATATCAATAATTGCGAAAAGGAGTCTGCAAGTTGTAAAATGTCTGGCAAGCTTCCGAGTTCATAGACTTGCAGAAGTTGTGGCGGGCTTCTGTAAATGTGTGGGATACATAAACATGATACAATGAGTGCAGTCATGAAAACAACTGCAATAAGCAATAGCATCAGTCACTTAACCATAATATTTTAAAAGTAAAACTGCAAGAGGTGTGATTGTTGGTAAAAAAGGAGAAGCTTGAGGTGCTACTACAATACTATAGTGTCTGTGTTTTCTGAGACACAGCTTTTTGTGACTCACACCACTAATCTGTGCGAGTCCTACAATGGAAATATTTTGTGGGTTAGGGTCGAGTGCAGGTAGTGGTTTTGTGGGTTAAGGTCGAGTGCAGGTAATGGTTTTGTGAGTTAAGGTTGGATTCCGGGTTGAGGTTTTCCTAACCCGCACATCACTGTTTCATAATGTAGAGTATAATCAGTGCACCAGTGATTTTTTAACCTGTTTGCTCACACCAGTTTAATCTCTATTGTTTAAAGAAGAGAGATTAAAGGGGTTGTTCACCTTTGAGATAACTTTTAGTATGATGTGCAGAGTGATATTCTGAGACAATTTGCAATTTGTTTTCATTTTTTATTATTGAAGGCGTTTGAGTTATTTAGCTTTTTATTCAGCAGCTCTTCAATTTGCATTTTAAGCAATCTGGTAATTAGGACCCTAGCAACCATGCATTGATTTTAATAAGAGACTGGAATATGAATAGGAGAGGGCATGAATAGAAGGATCAGCAATAAAAATTAGCAATAACACTACATTTGTAGCCTTATAGAACATTTGTTTTTTAGAAAGGGTCAGCAATGCCCATTTGAAACCTGCAAAGAATCAGAAGAAAACGACAAAGTACTATAAAACTATTGAAAATAAATAATGAAAATCAATTGAAAAGTTGCTTAGAATTCATGTTCTATATACCATACTAAAAGTTACTTTAAAGGTGAACCACCCCTTTAAGGTATAATTTGATGGTTCGTAAAACAAAATAGGGTCTTTATTCTGTTTAGTGGGGTTGTCACAATCCCCTTTAATATAGTAAAATATCCATCTCCACAAACATGATATGATTGACATCTAAAAAAGGTAAAACACATACAGTAGCTTCAAACTTGAGATTGAGACTTCTCTTGGGAATTGTGTCTTGGCAAATCTGTGGGAAAACTTCTGTGTTAAGGAGCCCATACATGGATTAATAGGGTTGGACTGTGTGGCTAGTTTTACTGCCTGACCATTGGATCGTATATGGGCCCCCTTCAGATGTAGCCAAAGAATAGGCATATCAACAGACTTATAAGTATAATGGCATGGACCTCCCTTTTATTTAGCCAATATGCCAGATGTGCAGATATATGATGTGCACGACCAAATATGTGTGTGCTGATAATAACCTGTTGGTTGTCAAGATTGCCTGTGCAATACCATCAAGCTTCAATGGCTGCCATACTGTACCTTTGTAGGAATTATTATCAATGCCGGCTGCAACATGTAAATGTAACACTTTGCTCTGTGGGAGAATGCTTGGGACCTGGGGGAAATGAAATCATTTTTAATTATTTTATTAAAATCGACTTTCTGAATAAGGCATAACTGTGTAATGGTATTGATGCAGTGCAACTATAAGCATACAATTCTAAATAACTAATATTTATTCTGTATAGTGCCAACATAATACATTATCCAAAATTTTACTGAGAACTTTAATTTATTAACTTAATATATGCAGCACTGAAAAAGAGTGATATTTACTGTAGTTAAACCATTAAATATTATATTATTATGCAATCATATGGTATTATTAAACCATAATGATGCTTACTGGCCCACCAGGGCCACTGCTTTCAGTTTAATATGCTGCTCACTTGTCGTACATACACATTTCTTGGGCACCGATTAAGCTGTTACTAATCACATAGAATTTGAATATTTCCAGGTAGTACTGGATAATTAGCATCTCGTGCATCTTTATTTCAGAATCTCAGCGTGGAAGAAAATCAGCCATAACTTTAGAACCTTAAAATACTTTATTCCTGGAAAAACGCACACTGCAGCGTTCATTGATATCTCTAGCTACCTCCATATGACGTATATATATAAATAGAGGTTTGTGAATGCGGAGATGGGTTAAAGCTCTACCCAGTCTTAAAAGTGACATGCGCCATGTTTATTTTGTAGAGGGAGTTAAAATATTTTCCTTCTGGACATGAACTTCTTCTTTAAGTCAATATTAATGAAATTAAAGAATGTTTAAACTGGAAACTCAGACAGTGGAACATTTCCGTTACGAGCGCTAGTGAAAGCAGGTGTAATGCTTAATTTCGGCTCCTCTGCAAGAAAAATCATTCAGTCGCGGGAGAGGAAAAGCCCTGACTTTCTCCAGAGTAAGAATCCTTTCCTGTGACAGGCTGCATGTCGAGGCCTGGTGGTTTGGACTCCTGCCCATTATAGATTGAGTCAAGCTCAATAAATGATTTTAGTTAAGTCTTCAACTTAGCTGCACCTAATTGGCCCACTCACTTCAAGTGAAATATGGGAAGACATTTTCCAAACAAATTGGATATCGTTAGTTCAATTAACTACTCCCCCTAGGAGAATATCAACTTGACAGCCACAGAGCATTTTTATACACAGCACTAATTATAATGAAATGAAACATTCTTTAGCTTTGGGATCTGTTTATACTGAAATAGTATAAACTTGCTGTATTATCGGGCATAATTTAACTCTAACAGAATATTCGAGCACTCAAAATGAAATCTGAGCAGTTAAAAAAAATTGCCACGACCATTTCATTTTAATTCTACATTTTTTTCTTTTACGAACTACATTATGAAATATGTTTAAAAAGTATAATTTTATTATATGATTATGTGCACTTTTTAGTAACAATTTAATAATAATAATTCTGCTTATTTAATAAAGGCCGAGATGAAAGTAATATAATTGTGTCTGTCCTGCAGATCAAGGCCTTTTTATTTTTATCAATTTTCCTCATGCTGTTTTTATGTCAGTTGGTGCCACTACCGGGATTCTGTGTGCGTGTAATATGTGCTCCATACTGTTTTGCTGTTTTCACTAATTGGGATGAAACTGGACACTAATTTCACAACCAACAATGTGATTGGATCGCTAAGTGATTGGACAATTGGTTGGGAGGGTAGAGTACTGCGTGGTTTAAATTTTGTACACTTAACAGTTGTTATTCACACTTAAGAAAGGAGTCAGAGTTTCGTTTTTAAACCATAGGCACTAAATATGCATGGCATAATGTACCTACTGTTGTAAGATATATAATGAATAATGTACCTCCTTTTGTAAAATATAAGGATATTGTTAGCCACAGACATATAAAAGCATAAGGGCAAAGGCCAAGCCTAACTAGACTAAGCACCTTTTATTAGGATATAGTTTTATTTATATTCATAAAGGATCATTATTCCTAGTCTCACAAGTACAAGGCAATACACTGTCCCATGAAAGTACCAAGACTGAATATACATTATGACAATCATTTTGAGTCTCATTTGAGTGCAATAGTGTTTGTTGGTTTTTTTATGCCAGACACCGTGCAGAGCCAAATGTTTTTTTCTTATTAAAGCTGAACTAATATTTAACCCCGTCACTGCCAGAAGAGGAAATCAAAACATTACAGGTCTGATTTGCAATGTTGGTGTTCATGCAGACCTCCAGCACACATCCTTTTCACTCTGTACATGAGAGCTGATCTACATTTTTCTTTGCTTTAACCTCAATATATGGCTTGTGTTTCCAATGAAAGGGACTTGCACCAGACCAGTTCCATAAATCAACACCCTGGTGCAGAAGGTACAGTCGAGAGTATGAATGATAATTATAGATTAAAGCATTTTATGAAAGGAGTCTCTGTGGAGTCATTATATAACTGTTTATTACACTATCACTCTATTTGTTTTATATATCATGACAGGTCTATGGACTCGGCACGCACCTGTATAATAAATGCTGAAAAATATCACAAGGGAAGTGAATTGGAACATTCTGAAATCAAATGCTAAGAATCATATCTCTATCCTGAAAACCACGGTCTGTGTGGCTCAGCGCATGATGTAGAACAGGAACCTTGTTGACATTCCTAAATCATAGTGGGTTTATACAAGCTGGGGAGAGGATGGAATACTTTCAGCTGAAAGCTTCCGAAAAAACACACTTTTAATTAAGAGCATTACATACCAGTCTAGATATGTACATATTCTTACATATATGCTTGTATTAAGATGTTGTTTATAATATAATCTACATGAACAGTGACAAAGAGTTCTAGAAATACAGTATAGGCAGAAACACAGTCAGTGCATAATTATTTTCCTTTTGCTTTGCCCCCCCTCCCTTGCATCTATAAACTTTCTACAGATATGCTTTAATAGAAGATTCAAAGGGTAATGTAATAATAGGAGTAAAGTTCTTTATAGTTTTAGTAACTAATAATAACAAATCAGCAGGTTGCATTTACTTTTTTTGCTGTTTGAAAGAAAAGTTAACTTTTAGTATGTTACAGAATGGACAATTCTATGCAACTTTCCATTTGGTCTTCATTATTTATTTTTCATAGTTTTTAAATTATTTGCGTTCTCCTTCTGACTTTCCATCTTTCAAAGGGGAGTCACTGACCCAATCTAAAAACAAATGCTCTTTAAAGGAAAACTATACCCCCAAAATGAATACTTAAGCAACAGATAGTTTATATCAAATTGAATGACATATTAAAGAATCTTACCAAACTGGAATATATATTTACATAAATATTGCCTTTTTTCATCTCTTGCCTTGAGCCACCATTTCGTGACTCTATCTGTGCTGCCTCAGAGATCACCTGACCAGAAATACTACAACTCTAACTGTAACAGGAAGAAGTGAGGAAGCAAAAGACACAACTCTGTCTGTTAATTGGCTCATGTGACCTAACATGTGGTTTGTATGTGTGCCCAGTGAATCTTACAATCTCAGGGGGCGGCCCTTATTTTTTAAAATGGCAATTTTCTATTTATGATTATCCAATGGCACATACTACTAAAAAAGTATATTATTATGATAATGGTTCATTTACATGAAGCAGGGTTTTACATATGAGCTGTTTTACTCAGTATCTTTTAATAGAGACCTACATTGTTTGGGGGGTATAGTTTTCCTTTAAGACTACAAATGTATTGTTATTGCTACTTTTTATTACTCATCTTTCTATTTAGGCCTTCTATTTAGGCCTTCTATATTGTTCAATACATGGTTGGTAGGGTAGTTTAAGTGGCTTACATGATACTGACATGTTTCTGTGAAAATGTATTGGAACATGTCAACATTACTAAAATAAGACTGGGATTGACCTTCTACTAGTGTGAAAGTGCCCCCAAGATGCCTCTTGCCCTTGGGTATTTATAGGAGCCTCCAACATGGCATAAAATACCTTGGCAAGGAGAGCCAGTTACATCATTACAAGGCTCCCCAAACCTTTCAAAGGACAGAATGCTTGCTTCTTTAAAATCACTTGCAGCAGTATTTATTTAATGGGGTAGTTCGCTTATAATTTAACTGTTAGTATGTAATAGAATGGTCATTTATAAGCAACTTTTAAACTAGTCTTTGTTATTTATTCTTAATTGTTTTTTTTTTTTAAAAAAAATGATTTGCCTTCTTCTTCGAACTCTTTCATTCCTTCAAATAGCGGTCACTGACCCCATTTAAAAAACATATTCTGTAAGACTACAACTTTATTGTTGTTGCTACTTTTTAGTAGTCATCTTTCTATCCAGGCCCTCTGCTATTTATATTCAACTATTTCATTCAAAACAATGCATGGTTGCTAGTGTCATTTGGACCATAGCAACTAGATTGCTGACATTGCACATTGGTGAGCTGCTGGATAAAAAGCTAAATGTCTCAAAAACTACAAATAATAACAAATGAAAACCAACTGCAAATTGCCTTAGATTACCACTCTCTATGTCATAATAAAAGTTAACCTTAAGGTGAACAAACCCTTAACCCTTTCCCTGCCAGCTGTTTCGTCCTAAACGTGAACATCTACTGCCAAGCAGTTTTTAGACTTTTTGTACTCTTTCACTTTAAGGGCCTTTCCTGGGGGGGGGGGGGTCTTTTAGTTCACCCAGGAAAACAATATATTGTTTTTTTCAGGACAACATGAGCTTTCAAAATATGCTAGAATTTTGGTGTAATTCCACTTTTGTAAAAAGATAAAGGCTTCTAAGTGTCTAAACGGCTGCATGTTGCCCCATATATAAAGCCTACAAAATCACATTTAAACAACCATAATCAGAATTATTTTGCAGCCAACATAGATCTATGTAAAAATGGCTACAGGACCAACCAAGGATACAGCTGATCTGAGCAAAACAAAATGTGATTCTCTAAATCTGGCTACAAAATAATTGTGAAGGGTCTCTGGGATGGAGTGGGGGCAGACTGCAGGGCAAAGGCTACAGCAGAACTGAGCAAAACAAAGATCTTATTGGCAAGTCTGGGGTTAATTGAGTGCACTTTGGCCATTTCTGCATTTATCTTACTGTCCTGAAATGCAGGTGCCACAGCATGTTGTGGAATGCTTTGGGCCACCATATGTCAATAAGTTGACTAAAATACTACTTATTGGATCGATAAATCATGGAAGGAGAAAACATTTCCTTATTTCAAACAATGTGTTTAATCAATTCCTTGCATCGATCATAAATTCACCATATGAGATAAACGACATTCTTAACAAATTCATTTGGGTGTAAATCACTCTTAAATAAAGTGGTAGGTGTCAATAAATTGAACATTGTATATGAAATTGAAGGATTACTTCAAATACACCCCACTCTTGGAAAAGTGCTCAGTGCCAAGAAATTAATTAATGACAATTAATAATTAAGTTAATCGTATCAATTCATGAATGAATCATTACATCGTATTAAAATAAAAATTGTGCATTAAAATCAATTAATTACTTGATCCAATTACCATTAAAAAGTCAATTCATAAAATTGCCAATATTAAAAATTTGGAAAAGGAAAATAGAATAAAGGTGGAACTTTCCCAATTGCTACTGGCTATTACTGATTCTGGCTAAGCCCTGGGACAGGACACAGGACTGTGGTCCCAAATTGTATCTTGCCTAACTAATGTGAGGTAAAAATTGCTTTCCTGTAAGACCACACATCAACCTGCCTTGGAAAGGAATAAGATCCGGAGAGTAAAAGACACTGCATTACAAGTGCTATTCTGTATGCAAAGGCTCCTGTGATTCTATCACACAAACGTGTGCTAAAATAGTATTCTGATAAAAAAATGTTTGAAGGTACTGCCGATGTGCGTTTCTAGTTATCTTTATCAAGGCAAACATTGTGACAACACGCACGCATGGTCATTTTAAAGCTTCTGTCATTTACATCATTAAACTCTTGCAGGATCACAGTATGATTACCATAGAAACCCGGTTTCTCTCCTTAATCTAAGAATCACTCTATGATCCAGGGGGAGAGTATACCTAATAATGGAGCAAATATCGGAATACGCTGTTTGCTCATACAAGAACATATACAAGCAGTATCCATTTTAGGAGATTTGATGGTCACTATTCAAAGAATTTATATTATACTCTGAATATAACTTTATGAGGGGAACTATAAACACACAATAGACTAAACTAATTAGAGAATTTCTATTAATTATTGAGGACCCAATTGGGGGAAACTGTTTCTGTAATGAATGAAAGCTGTAAACAAATTATTTTATACCCTGAGGAGAAACAGCATTAAGCTTACAAATAACATTCACGTTTTAATAATTCTTGCTCCAGATCACCCCTCCTTATACCCAAGTTGGTTTTTTCAATTGCCCAAAATCTTATTCCGACCGGATCCACATTATGTGCTTTTTTGAAATGACATGCACCAGTGGACAGACTTATCAGTTTTGTTTATGCTGCCCGCATTCCAAATGGAGCTACAATGTTGTTGCAGCTGCATTTTGTAACATTTGTGTTGTCACAAATACAAATACGTTCACATTTTAATTATTCTTGCTCCAGGTCACCCCTCCTTACACTGTATGTCTTTTACCAAATCTATCCTCAAAGGAGATCATTTGGAGCATATTATGGCAGGTGTTGTGTTCCCCACAGGGAAGACAACCGTTATATTTGTTGGGTAGTTGGTGATCCTGGAAATGGCTCTTTGTTAGCATATCTTTTACATTTGGACTTCTTTTACAATATATATATTTCCCATCATTAATGATTAATAAATCTAGAAAGGAATCTAATTTCTCTGAAATACTGTACAGTTTTATGTTCAGATCATTATCATTCAAATTCTAATACTTCCTCCTTCCTACCCTGCCAAATCAGAAGGATATCTTCGATGTATCTAATCCATTTAAGGATATTGTGATATGAAGAGTAGATTTTCCCTCTCACTATTGTCTCCTCCAAAATTCCCAAAACAAGATTAGCATATGAAGGAGCACATGAAGTTTTTTAAATAATTACTGTGAAGGACAGGGATGGGTGAATTTTTTCGCCGCGGAAATGACGCCCATAGACTTGTAAGGTTTCTCGCGTCCAAAAAAATTACACGCATCAAAAAAAATTTCGCCACATGACAAAATTTTTTTGTCGCCCATAGACTTTAATGGGCATTGCCAAAATTTCGCCGGCAGCGAATTTTTGGCGTAACGAAACGGGTCAAATTCGCCCATCCCTAGTGAAGGATGAATCTCATTAGTTTACTTAAAAAGGTAATAACTCCTGCTTCCCCCATGTATTGATTTAAAAAGTACTGTAACACTTTCAGACCCAAGTCATGTTTAACAGAAGTATAGGGAGATTCCACATCCATCTTAATTAGTAGAGTCTCTCCATTTACTTGTATATTTTCAAATATACAAGTAAATATTATTTACTGGCCTTTTCCACGAGATTTTCATTGCCTGAGACAAAGGGTCTCTATATTCTTGTGTGCCTTGGGAAGTAAATAGAATGTTGCCATCCTAGAAATATAACACTTGGGAATTGCTTTTCATTCTCATTAATAATATCACAGAATGCTTCATCAATTAGTTTATCGAGTTGTTTGAAATTATCAGTCGGATCACCCCATATAATCTTATAATTTCTTTATAAGCCTCATACAAATACAAATCATTTCAACCACCACATTTCCACCCTTATCAAATTGTTTAATCTGAAAATCATCCCGCCTTTGCACAAGTTATACGACTCTTCCCACATCTAAACGTAACTTTAATGTGGGATGCAGCATTTTGAGAACTAGATTTAGAGGATTTCTTTAGTTTGCAAGGAGCTAATATATTCTTCAAACTTCAGGGCTTTACCAAAATATACTTGTGGGCATTCCCCACAAAACAATTCAATATTGGGTCCGATTTCGAAATGTACCAATGGCTATTTAGACTGGCTACAATTTCTTTATAATGAGGATTGAGGATAGAATAAGGCGTACAAAAAGTGGGATTCCATATATACATTTTTTTTTTCACTTTTTGGACTTTTACAGGCCTCGTCAAGAATATTTATATTCTCTTTTATACCCAAAAGTATATCTCTCTTTAAGAAGCGCCCATTCTTTGCTTTAGCAATAACATTTTTCTCATATCATTTCCTCGAATTGTGAGATGAGGAGATTTGCTTCTCTGTCATCTTCCAGAGAGGAGTAATTCATTCTAATCCTTAAAGGGATACTGTCATGGTCATGGTCATGGTCACTGTCAAGATAACAGCTGCCTGGTAGATCTAAGAACAACACTCAATAGTAAAAACCCATGTCCCACTGAGACACATTCAGTTACATTGAGATGGAAAAACAGCAGCCTGCCAGAAAGCATTTCTCTCCTAAAGTGCAGGCACAAGTCACATGACCAGGGGCAGCTGGGAAATTGACAAAATGTCTAGCCCCATGTCAGATTTTAAAATTAAATATAAAAAAATCTGTTTGCTCTTTTGAGAAATGGGTTTCAGTGCAGAATTCTGCTGGAGCAGCACTATTAACTGGTTCATTTTGAAAAAATCTTTTTTCCCATGACAGTATCCCTTTAAAAATTGACTATTTTGGATGTTTGAAAGCTATCCATGTGGGGACCAGATTTGCTGATGTTCCTAATACCCCAGAAATAAATTAGCGTAACTGGGCGCAGACCTGGTCCCTATAGAGGTTCCACAAGTTTGTAAATAATACTAATATTAAATTACATTGTTCTGGGGGCATAAATGGATCTTCATACAGAAAAAATCTGACCACTTTTAAACCCATTGATAGTAACCTAAATAAAATCAGTCTCCCATTGTATTCTTTGTTAAATTCTTAGCATATGTTGTGAATCTTTCACATGATTCTAAATTAATAACAGGTGCATAATTATTCTAAAACAATATTTGGTTTGTACATCCCAGTTGATTTACTTTCTTAATTAATTTGGTTTTTCTCACAAAAAAGAAGCAGTGATTTATATGGCGTTTTACTGCATAAAATTGCCAATACACTGTAAATGCCTTATTGTAACATTAGGAGATTTTAAAATTGTTCCTATAAGAAAACATTCAAAGTGGGCTGCTTACAGTTGCAAGGAAAAAATCACATCTGCTTTCAGTGTTGCTTTAAAAAAAAATTGTGACATGGTAACCGTTATTTAGTTTTAATAAAGGCACCCCCAGCCAACCTCCTGGTCTACAGGAACCTGCTTAAAGGGAAAGTAAAGGCAAAAACATAGAATCCCATTTTTACTTTCTTTAATGAAAAAGAAACCTATCTCCAATATACTTTAATTAAAAAATGTGTACCGTTTTTATAAGAAACCTGACTGTATGCAGTGAAATTCTCCCTTCATTTACTGCTGTGAATAGGAATTGTCAGATGGTCCCTAACTGCTGAGCAGGGAAACAATCATACTTATGAACAGCAGGGGGAGCCCCCGCCTTACTTCCCAGCCATGCAGAACTCAAGCAGCTTTGTTTATGATGATCCCTAAGCAGCCCAGACCACACTGAGCATGTGCACAGTCTTAGTCTTGCAAAGATGTTTAACAAAGTTACAAGATGGTGACCCCCTGTAGCCAACTTTGAAAGCATAAATTATTTTGTTTGATTAGGCTTGTGGTGCAGTAAGTTCATGTTTATATTTAGTATACAAAATACAGCCTTTCTAGCCTTATTCTATTTTAGACTTTACATGCCCTTTAACTGTTAGTTGATCTAGAAGAAGGCAAAAAACCCAACTGCAATTTGTCTCAAAGGAAAACAATGCATGGATGACAGGTTTCCAAATAACTGATGCCATTCCTGTATACACGTTTAAACCAAGTGCTTTAAATAATGATGTTTCTACTTACTACAAACTAATGATGTAGAAGGGCAGATACAACTCAATATCAGTTGTGCAAATATCTGGTAATCATTTCATATTCAAATAATTCCACCTTGGTGACAGTTTGGCCAGCATTCAAGGTATACTGGGAATGAGATTGTGTAGATCACATAGGAAAAGATTATGACTTAAAAAAGAAGCAGCATTGTGCGGGGATGGGTATCCACAACGTAGGGGTCTATTTATCAACAATCTAATTTTTGTCATTTTATTAGTAGTGAAACCACGACTAAACTTAAAAAATCGGAATAAAAAAGTAGGAACAGAAAATTACACTGAACACTGCACTAAAAAATGAGAATAATATGAAAACCTTTAAAAGTCAGAATTGATTTAGATCAGTCAAATAGTATCAGCACAGCTACCACTGACTTCTATATGACCTCAACAACTTTTACCCGGCAAAGTTTTGTATTAGAGTTTTTTTTGGTTTTAAAATTTCTTAAATCTCACATTATTATAGCTTTTTTTTAAAAAAAAAAGAAAAGAAAACCATACATTTTTATAGATTGGTGTAAAAAAATAAAATTAGATTGTTATCAAATGGGCCCCCTAGTGTTTTCTTGATCTTTAAAAGAACTATCAAATATCATTTCTGGTCTCTCATCTGATGGATTTTAAGCCTATGTCTGTACATTTTGGATGAAAAGATGTTGCCATTGCTGCTTGGGGGTGGAGCTCCACAAAAAATAAAAATAAATAATGTTTGCATAGTTAAAGAAAATTTAATTTTAAGTAGCTTTCCATAATATATTACATATATTTTTGACGTTATTTGTAAATAACTAGCTATTGAATTTAGTGTCTACCTGTCCCTTTCTATTATCAGCACGGCTTCTCTGAAAAGTTGCAATATTTACTTTATTTGGGGGTGTAACCCTTGTTGTTGGGGATATCTTAGCTTCCTATTGTGCAAATTTTAGGCACTATTGAATATATAGAAACATAACCAGGAGGGAACATATATATTTGCAAAAGTTGATTTAGTGAGAAATACAATATAACTCAACACATCAAGCTATCATCATGGGAACGGTTTCATAAAAGATTAAAATAGGCATGCTATTGCGTAGACCAGCATATTGAACTACAGCTACCTCCCGGCCATAGTGCATATTATCTTGTATAATAGAGTGGTATTCCTATGTTCCACCTGTTCCCTTTATCTAGAAAGTTGTACATGTTGTTTAGTCCCTCATCTTGAACCTTGGAGGCATAGTTCATTTTTTTTAAATGGATAGTGTTTCATGTACAACTTTTAAGTTTAGCCTTTATAAAACAGACTTCAATCAGATATTAACAATTTTTCCACCCAAATATAATTTCCAGAATCCAAATTTTTGTTCATTCTAGAATGGCATCTCACTCATTTTTGAACCACATTTTGGGAAGAGCCTAGTCAATTACCTTGTGTGAAACCAGTTTAGTCAATGTATTTTTTTTTTATCTTAATCAATAGCGGCTTAATTCAGTGTGCATTTAAATACAAAGTTATGTGCTTAATGGACCATCATAGCCTAAAAAAAATTTAGGAATGAGAAAATATTTTATCAAATCACTAATCAGATCTTTTTCCAGTGCTAGGTCCACCAATGTCACTAGTTCACCAAGAAAAAGCTTTTGTAGGATCCTTATGTAATGGTAAATAAGACTCTAAATCGCTCAATTGTCTCAGAGCTTCATCTTCAAATGTTTGGATCCAAGATCACTACCAATCCTCCCTTATCTGCATTTTTATCACTATAGTGTCATCTTACTGTAGTTCCTTTAATGCAGCTCGTTCTAACCCTGTCAAGTTAGAGGTCACCTGAGTGTTGTTCGCTTCATGAAGTAATTGCCACAATGCTTCTTCAACTTTCACTGGTAGTATCTGTCAGGTGTCCTCTAAATTGAGTAGGATAGAATTCACTGTGGTTCTTAAATTTAGATGTGTCTTTACCTGTTGTAGATTCAACTTTAGCTGCATCCAAACCACTTGAATTATAATTTTTTTCTTTTTGTACAAAATATTTTTTTTAAAACATTTTCTAAAAAAATAAATACATTTTAAAAACAATAATGAAGCAATAGAATTCTTAATGAATCAGATGAAAATTGAGCGTAGGACTGGCCAGATATGGGATGACTGACGTAGTTGGCCAGCTTAAATATATTGCAATATATGGACAAACAATCCCTGTTTTGTTTAAAGGGTAAGGCATTTTTTAGTAGCTGTATGCACAAAATGTCTCAATGTCTTAAATATATTGATAATGGGTTGAGTGCAGAGGACTCTTGTATTTGTCTATATGTATTTTGTGGTCACAGCCTCACTCAACCCCCGCTTAATGGTTTTAAAAATTAGTGGTGAGCACAACTTTCCCTTGTTTATTATAAGGTTCCTTTATAAGCTCTGTCGGAAACCCTGTACATTTGGCTCCAAAGTCAGGCACTCGTCCTCTTCCAAGGATGCACTGCCAGTCGGATGGTTCTCCGCCAGCCTGTAACTGGAAAAACAAGGCAAGAACTTGTCTGATCCCCTACATATACATCCTCTATCATTCCTGCAAATTGCAAAAATTGCCCTGGATTGCTCCAACCTGCAGACCCAGAAAGCATATGGTTTGCCTATTAATGGGTGTCATACCAAGGTGTGCCTGTTTGCTTCTGGCTGTTGTCAGGACAGTTTCCCGGCATGACCTTAACAACCCAATTTTTTAATATTGAGGTAGGAAAAAGGGTTGATGCACAGTCCGGTTCATAAACATCAGATTTGTAGAGTAGAATAAGATCGCAAATCCATTCTCCATCTAGGTCTGATATCTGTTATGTTGCTCCCGAACAAAAATAAATGTTCTATAGTTCTATAGTATAATTCAAGCGCTCTTAAACTGAGCCATTTTATATTATGACTTGTCCTAAAGGCTTTAAATTGAGCTGTATGTGATACTGGCTTCATTGTTCCCTCGAGAACTGGAAGAATATGGATTGCAGGATATAACTAATTCTGATGGCATTCTATCCGACCCAAAACAGAATCACATTGCTATTAACATTCCAGTTATCCTACCTAAAATTTATGGCACCAAATCTCTTTGGTCAATTACATTACCATCAGGGCTGCCATCAGGGGGGAAGGTCTTGGGCTGTTTTGTGTGAGGGTGCGCGGCCAAGCTACACTCACTCTGAGGTCGGACCCCCTGCCGTCAGTCAGCTCAGAAGTAGAGCCGGGTGGGGCTGAAGTCCATGCATCTTGAGTCGCATGGGATTGGATAGACTCGGAGGGGCAGTCCACTGTCACGCTGGATGGTGGGGGGACCCATCTCAAATTCGTAGAATGCAAGTTGTTAATTTTACTACAGCCACATTCCACCACTCCCTCACCCATACTTTCAGTGCAGCTTGAGTACAGGCTATTTGCTTTATTTATTTTCTATATCTGCCTACCCCAAACACTCCCCTAATATCTAGCACCCTATTGGCTCACCTATGGCCCTTCCTTTCTCCCTCAGAGATGTCATTAACCCTTTCTTACCTTTATATGTGCTTTTTTTTGTGTTGTGTGCTGAGGTACATCAATTGGCACATAGTTTAAATGACACTTTGATCAGGTGTTCATTTTCCATTAAATTCCCACTACGTTTAACCAGCCGTTTTTATGTGATAGTAAATTGTGTTCATTCCCCTATATGTTCTGAGGATGTTATGCTTGAAATTGCCATACAAAGTATTCTATTTATTTTAGGTAATTTTACATAAAACAAAGAAAAGAGTTTATTTTTAGAGAAAGGTACATACAAAGCACAATATAGCACATTATTTTTTATTTTTCTGAACTACTACTAACCATCATTGGACCCCTAAATGTATGCAATTTACATAACTTATATAAAAATTGACATTACTTTTGTAGAAACGTATGTAACTAGTGCATCAAGCAATGACAGGTAGAGAAGTATGGAAAAATGCACTGACCCCAATGAACTTTTAATTAGCACAATGTATGAACTGCTTATACAGAGCAACATGTTCATATTGCACACACAAAGGAGGTGCCAAAATGTTGGTACTGCGTGCTTGTGCTCCTGGGAGAGCCCATATAAATAACTTCTGCTGGGCCCCAAAGTTTCTGATGGCAGCCCTGATTACAATACTACACAACGAATACAGATACACACTATCTATATGAAATCACTAGAATCCTTACTTGCTATATGTACTCATAATAAGAACAATACATGGGAACTGTGTGAATATAAAATAAAATTAATAAACATATTTTACAAAGCTGGTTTTTGAGTATAGCAGAGTCCTGCACCCCTAAACAGAAAGGGTCCCCCTTGGCCAGGAGAAAGGACAAATTACATATCATACCATGGAACGATTGTTTTATAATCATAGGGCCCTATAAATTAAGTGCTGAAATTTTTTTTTTCTTAGTTTTTATTCAAACTGAATTGTTGTAACAGCATGATACGCATTGAGCACATTCTATTGCTCCGTCAACAAAAACCTCAACAGAATTGTTTGAATCTTTTTCCTAGTTCCGGCCCTGATTCTACCAGCCTACTCTCATGAATCATCCAGTGGCCTGATGAAGGTACCCTCCACCTGGCCTCTTTGTCAGTAGAAATAAAGCAAGGTGTTGTAAACCATTTTTAATGCTCCTTTGTAATTGTCCAAAGAATAATGGTTGATTGTTGCTTTCATTTTACCCACATTTATGTACGGCTCACAATATATTGCCCTAAAGATTGTCAAAGCTCTTCGGGATGATGGGAATTGTAATTAACATCAGATGAAATTCAGTGTATTTGGCATCCTTAGTTGAGTAGATGCTATAGGAATTATCCCCTGGCTGGTGTATTGGGTTGGTAAAGGATACTGAGAATTACATCAGTGACTTTCCAGGTCTTGCAAGTGATTTATAAATCAGTAAAACCTTATTTACAATGAGTGTTCCTGACAATCAAGTGTTATACCTGGAGCAAAAAGACAAGTTCCTTCTTATAAACACATGTTGCCGCTTGTCTATAAATCCCCGTTTACCATTCTTTGCTCAGACTTAAATCCAGAGTAAAAAGACTTTAGTCAAAACACATTTATAACTTATATTTACTTATTGGTTGGCGTGACTTACTGCTGAAAGCCATCTATTAGCGTTTGCCAGTTTGATAATCTTCCCTCTTAGGCAAACAAACATTGTAGTATTCTTTCATTTATAATAAACCACAATATTCTGTAAGGCTCCTGGCATTCCTTACTGTCTGCTTGTTTATGTCCAGTTCCTAATGAATTCATTAAAAGGTATTTTAAAATAAACCACAATATTCAATAAGTATCCAGGCGTTCCTCATTACACAAACAGATACACATGCCCAGATTGTGTGACTCACAAATTAGTTTCTCAAATGGGCTTCTATGGAGGACAGTGGCCACCTTCGTGCAGTGTGGATTCATTTATGCACAAAAATGGCAAACCATAATGTTATTGCTCTTTATAGATATTGTTATATGCTTATTAGCACTGTGTAACATGATGTCATTAAGCCACAGCCCAATTGTTTTGCGAATTCAGGGAAGGATTTTACACATTGAAAGCCATTTGCCAATGCACTGCAATTATAATATTATAATCTCCTACTGTGATTGCCTGACCATGTGCAAATAGGCATGATGTATAGTAAGTTTTCAATTGGCCTTCATTTTTTTGTTTTTAATACGTTTTTGAAATATTTCCTTCTTCTTCGGACTACAGGTATAGGATCCCTTATCCGGAAACCCAATATCCAGAAAGATCAGAATTACAGAATTACTTCCATAGACTCCATTTTATCCAAATAATCCAAATTTTTAAAAATGATTTTCTTTTTATCTGTAATAATAAAACAGTAGCTTGTACTTGATCCCAACTAAGATATAATTAATCCTTATTGGAAGTAAAACCAGCCTATTGGGTTTATTTAATGTTTAAATGAATTTCTAGTAGACTTAAGGCATGAAGACCCAGATTACGGAAAGATCCATTATCCGGAAAACCCCAGGTCCCGAGCATTCTGGATAACAGGTCCCATACCTGTATCTATCTGGCCCCATCTAGACAAATAAATGCTCTGTAAGCCTACAACATGAATGTTATTGCTACTTTTTACTCATCTTTCTATTCAGGCCCTCCTCTATTCATATTTCAGTCTCTTATTAAAATCAATGCATGGTTGCTAGGGTCATTTGGGCCATAGCAATGAGATTTTTGAAATTGCAAACTGGATAGCCGCTGAATAAAAAGCTAAGTAACTCAAAAACCACAAATAATAAAAAATGAAAATGAGTTGGTTATTGTCTCAGAATATTAATATATACGTCATACAGGTATGGGATCTGTTATGTGGAAACCCATTATCCAGAAAGGGCTGTCTCCCATAGACTCAATTTTATCAAAATAATCCAAATGTTAAGTAATGTTTTCATTTTTCTCTGCAATAAAAAAGTACCTTGTACTTGATCCATACTAAAATATAATTAATCCTTATTGGAGGCAAAACCAGTCTATTGGGTTTATTTAATCTTTACATGATTTTCTAGTAGGTTTAAGGTATAAAGATCCAAATTACAGAAGTTCCGTATTCTGGATAATATTTCCATTACCTTTACTAGAAGTGAACAACCCCTTTAAATGCTGAGCACTATTTCCTTTTCCTTCAGATCTTGGTGGTGCAGAGCACTTTCTCCATAGCTTTAATAGATCCACCGGCCTCCCCATGCTGAGTTCTGGGAAACTGCTTCACCCCACCAAATGCCTGCACAGTGACACAACAATGGAGGGTATAAATACGCACAACACACTAAGCCCCCTGCATAGAAAACAAACTCCTGAACTACCATAAAAAAATATAATAAATGCTATGTAAGGCTACAGATGTATTGTTATTGCTACTTTTTATTATTCGTCTTTCTATCTGGGCACCCTCCTATTCATATTTTAGTCTATTATTCAAATGAGTGTGTGGTTGCTAGGGTAATTTGGACACTAGCAACCAGCTTGCTTGAATTGCAAACTGGAGAGCTGCTGAATAAAAAGCTAAATAATTTTTAACAATGACAAATAAAAAATTAAAACCAAGTGCAAATTGTCTCAGAATATCACTAAAAGTTAAGTCAAAGGTGAACTACCCCTTTAATACCAAGTGCTGGAGATTAAACAATCCCCAGTCTAAAAATGGTAATTAATTCTTACCGATCTGCACAATTGCCATGAGTACAGTATTGCACTGGCCTGTAATTACATTGGAATTATGGGGAAAAGCTGAATTGTGGGTACAAAATAGTGTTGATTTGTATCCAAAATTGCACCTTGCACACTGCACTTGCCTTCATTAATGACCCATAGAATAATTTTCAGTAGTGACCCATTTTTCTTTAAAGGGTAAGTTGACCTTTAAAATAGGTGAATGTAAAACTGACGAGGGGGCTATATCAAGCACTTTTGTAATGCACATTCATTATTTATTTTGTTTTTATTCCAAGATATTAAGGGATACATGTGGTGTTAATATGAATGACTTTTGTTACAACAGCGCCACCTGCCGGTCAGTTTCTGACCAGTCTGACCACCAAGTAGTCAAGGAAGTTGTCAGGAGAAAGAAAGAGGCTGCTCTGATGTTCTTCTGCTTAGGAATAAAATTAGAAAACGTTCTCATATCTTTCCTAAGCAGAAGAACATCAGAGCAGCCTCTTTCTTTCTCCTGACAATTTCCTTGACTACTTGGTGGTCAGACTGGTCAGAAACTGACCAGCAGCTGGCGCTGTTGTAACAAAATTCATTCATGTTAACAGCACATGTATCCCTTAATATCTTGGAATAAAAACAAAAGAAATAATGAATGTACATTACATAAGTGCTAAGAATAGTCCCATTATCACTTTTACATTCACTTATTTAAAATGTTTACTTATCCTTTAATCAATACTACAGAAAGTTTTTGGAATAAAAAACTTCTTATTGAGACATTTGCCCGTACAAGATATATTTGCTATTGAATATTTTTAGCTTTGCTTTATTGACATTTATTGTGTTCCATGTAAAAAGATATGAGACATCAGTACGCTGCATTTCTAGACTTTTTTTTACAAGTGGTCTGGTTACATTCTAGCTGACAGGTATTAGCCTTTAAAAGGTTCAGAGAAGAGAGCAATTTTGGCTTTGGTTTTATCGTAACAATCTAAATCTGTCACAATTTCCATGATTCTACTGTCTTCTTTCAGAATTCTGTTTCTTGGCACTTTATCTCTTAACAATGACATGAATCAAGCAGGTTTCTAACTGCAGGTCTACCAATGTATATTTCACAGCAATATTTCCATTCTGTCTGCTCAATGGCTACTAAACATTTAGGGCCTTATTTATTAAAGTTCAGATTTGTGTAATTCTAGAGATTGTTTTTTGACTTCTAATAAAATTCAACGAAAGTTACCTTATCTATGAAAAAATCTGAATAGAAAAAACTCAAATGAATTAAAAAAACTTGAACTGAATAAATACTATAAGGAGGTTATTTAATAAAATCGGAATTTATCTCAATTAAAATAAAATAAGCTCTACCAAACTCCCATGCCCTATTTTGCCTTATTTGGATCTCCATACCTTAAATCCACTAAAATAATTTAAACATTAAAGGACATGGAAAGCTTACATTTTACTACCATGAAGCACATTTCCCCCACCCAAATTGCATTATTTGTACTGCATACATTCCCGCCATTTGCCAGCATCATTTATTTTCCCTTAAACAAATAGCAGCTTTCACCCGGGGGCCATTTTCCCTCTGACACCTCATCAGTGCATTTATATTTGCAAACAGCACATGTGTGATGTAAATATCATGCAATTAAAGAATGCAGGCATAAAAAGGCAGTGTTTACTATGATAACAAATTCTGCTTGGATTGAGCACTGTAATAGTTACTCTGAGCTCACTCTGAGAGGTGGTTAGGATTTAAAAATAGGATCAGACAGCTAGAGAAGAGTTTTTATGGGAACCAGCAATGCCATCTCTTCATTGGCTGCTAGACTCGAGGGTGTGTTTATTAATGTGAGTTGAGAGGAACTGAGCATGCTCATGAGCCAACAGCCAAAGGAAATTCCTGAGGGAGGGGCCAGAGTGGGTTAGAGGAGGAGAAGGAATCCTACATGATTAAGGGGATGCTGCAACCTTACTATTAACCTTAGAACAACCAGAGTGGCAAGTAATTACAGATTTCAAAGAGGCTCTTTAGTCATTTAATTTTTGTGTGGGGGGGGTTTACATGTCATTTAAAGGGCATGTAAAGGCAAAAAAATAAAATCCCATTTTTACTTTCTTTAATGAAAAAGAAACCTATCTCCAATATACCTTAATTAAAAAATGTGTACCGTTTTTATAAGAAACCTGACAGTATGCAGTTAAGTTCTCCCTTCATTTACTGCTGTGGATAGGAATTGTCAGACGGTCCCTAACTGCTGAGCAGGGAAACAATCATACTTATGAACAGCAGGGGGAGCCCCCGCCTTACTTCCCAGTCATGCAGAACTCAAGCAGCTTTGTTTATGACGATCCCTAAGCAGCCCAGACCACACTGAGCATGTGCACAGTCTTAGTCTTGCAAAGATGTTTAACAAAGTTACAAGATGGTGACCACCAGTAGCCAACTTTGAAAGCATAAATTATTTGTTTGATTAGGCTTGTGGTGCAGTAAGTTCATGTTTACATCTAGTATACAAAATACAGCATTTCTAGCCTTATTCTATGTTAGACTTTACATGCCCTTTAAAGAACCCTAAAAACAGGTCTCGAGCATTCTGGATAACAGGTCCCATACCTGCAGTAAAAAGCCAAATTGAAACATTGATACATCAGCTATTTAGGGTTATGTCACTTGGGGTACCAGGTATACAGGGATCCTGAGGGTTGGGCCTATATGCTTTTTTACTAAATGGGTAGGGCCAAAGTCTAATCCAGCACATGGTCCTATGTTGTCTCCAGCAAGTTCTTACTATGTATGGATATATGTAATTGCCATGGGCATTTGCATGGAACATTCCCCAATTATATGAATGGGTAATGGCCTAACTGCAAGTATAACATACTTTATCCGTATATAGAGCTAGAATAATTCAAAAGTAATCCTGGTCAATACCTTTGTGGTAATATTAGGTCATCACTTATAAGTGGGGAGGAGCAGATTCACTAAGCACCAGCACTAGCGCCCGGTTCGCTCACATCGCAACACTTCGGCAGGCGTAAATTTGCTAATTCACTAACATGCAAACTTACGAACAGGGTGACGAACGCTGGCAAAGTTGTGCAAGCGTTACTTCGGCAAGCAAAGCGAAGTTGTGCTAGCGTTGGCTAATTTGCATATGGAGGGAAGTGAAAGTTGAATGGACGTATATGTTGCAGTAAATACATTACATTACACAAGCCCAGGGAACCTTAATAAAATAGAGTTGTTATATTGCCCTACACATGAGCCCAGTGTATAGTTTATGTGCCATATGTTAGGAAATGTAGGGGGGAACCCAGGTACCAAAAAAAAAATGTATGGACATTTGCAGCTTATCACTCTGAAAAAGTGAAAAGACACCAGCGTTTTTGGGACTTTTTCAATAAAAATTTTTTATTATACACTCCATTGCACTTCGCCTGGTCTTTGCTGGTGAATGCAAGTCTGGCATTCAGTAAAATCCACATCTTGTGAATTCCACATCTTGTGAATTTCCACAGTTACATCTGTTTGCCAGAGCGAAAATTCAACTGCCGTTAGAGTGCGAAGTTGCACTAGTGTCTATCTTCTTCGCTAGCGAAGCTATACCTGCACCCTAAATCAGAAAAGTGGCAAAAAGTGGTAAAGTTTGCAAATTAATACTAGCGTTAGCCACTTCGCCCTTTAGTTAATGTGCCCCTATATATTAAGGACTGGCTGGAGCCAGCAGAGGGGCTATGTGCTGGATTATACTTTGGCCCCGCCCATACCTCCCAACCGTCCCGTTTTAGGCGGGACAGTCCCGCTTTTATGCGCCTGTCCCGCTGTCCCGGAATGTAGCCTTAATGTCCCGCTACACTGGGGCTCTGTCGCTCTTCCTGGTGCGTTTTTTGCCGAAGTCTCGCGAGAAGAGACTTTGCCGTGATGTCACAAGCTGTGCGGCGTGCGCGTCTCCATCTAGTCCCACCCTGTAAGGAGGGGGCAGGATTCAGAGACTTGTGCGCGCTGGGACTCAGTCTGGGCTGGGAGCTGAGGCGGGGGGAAAGGCGAAAGCCGCTATACAAAGGAGCCTGGCTTTCCCGGAGCTTTCATTTTGGATCCTTTGGCTGCCAGACTGCTATAGCCGCAGCACACACTGTCACTCGCGACGCTCGCTTGTTTTGGTTCTACTGCGGCGTTGCGCCTGCGGCCAAACCGATGGAGGAGGAGTCTGGCGGTGTCCGAGCTCTGCTGCTACAAAGTGTCGTGTCGGGACTTGAGAGCTCAGCTGCATAAATGCCCGCAGAACTACAGGTGTGTGTAATGGAAGGGCACAGTGGGTTCCTGGGGTGTGTTGTACAGCTGCTCACTATTAACAGGGGCACGTGTCAACCAAGGGGAAGGGGTGTGTTTTTGTAAAATGGGTGTGTCTTTGGGGGGGGGTGTCCATCGAGTGGGCGTGGCCAAAAAAAATTCGACCGCGCTACGCGCGGCTAATTTTTTGTCCCTCTTTCCTATTCTCAAATGTTGGGAGGTATGCCCGCCTCCCATTTAGTAAAGCACAGATAGGCCCAATCCACAGGGCCCCTGGGTTGCTACAGAAATTATATGTCTTTCCTGAGGCCTAGTGCACAGAGGAAGATATGTTTAGGCCATGTATTAGGAGAGGCAAATACACATTTCAAGTGTGACCTAATTGCCACCTGGCCTAAAGTGTGTGGTTGAGCAACAGCTCAGATACTGTGCTTGGAGTTACATGTATGCGTGAGGCATTATAATGGTTTTGCAGTCTCACATCCATAAAGGAACAGTTCAGTGCATACCTCCCAACATTTTGGAAGTAAAAAGAGGGACAAAAATGTTTTTCACACGTAGAACAGCAAAATGTTTTAACCGCGCCCCTTTCTGTGACCACACCCCCTAATTACCATGTTCATTTTACAAATTTTGGCAGGTTATGAAAGTTTGAAAATATTTCTCCTTATCTAAACTGTTTTTTTGTGTCTCAAAATTGTTACAAAGTATCTTATTTGCACCTGTTAGCTGTTCTGTGCTCTCTGCTAAAAGCCAATTAAGTGAGAAACGTTATTTCTTTTTCTGGCTGTTCAGTGCAGAGAAAATAGGGACTTTCTAGTACAAATGAGGGACTGCAAGTTGAGCTGTAAAAAGAGGGACTGTCCCTCTGAAAAAGGGACAGTTGGGAGGTATGCAGTATAAAAATAAAACTGGGTAAATAGATAGGCTGTACAAAATAAAAAATGTTTCTTATATAGTTAGTTATCCAGAAATGTAATTTATAAAGGCTGGAGTGACTGGATATATAACAGAACACTACTTCCTGCTTTTCAGCTCTCTAACTCTGAGTTAGTCAGTGACTTGAAGGGGGGTCACATGGGACATAACTATGAGTTTGCAAGTGATCCTTAGAATTCAGCTCGGATTCAAAAGCAACATTTATGACCTATGTGGCCCCCCCATCAAGTTACTGATTGGTTACTGCCTAAAAGAGAGCTGCAAAGCAGGAAGTAGTGTTCTGGCTATTATGTTAGACACCCAGTCACTCCAGCCTTTATACATTACATTTTTGGCTAACTAACTATATATTTATTTTGCACATTTTTAGTTATGTTTAAAGGAAACTAGTCGCGTCTGGTACCGGTCGGTCTTGCACCTTTTGGGTGAGAGTGCGGGATAGTGTAGTACCGTCACTTTAGGTCAGGCGGTTAGCCGATAATGCGCTTACCTGCTGTTAGTGTAAGACTAGCGTGTAGATCAGTGTTGGTGCGCTCACTGTTAGGAACGGTTCTATTCGAGCCCGCCTCTTCAGAGCTGGTTCAGTAGTGCTTTTGACTGTGCTGGAAGGAGTACGATCCTTTCTATCAGACAGCGGTCGGATGTTTCTGCGAAGGAAGGAATACGATCCTTTCTTTCGGACAGTGGTCAGGTGTTTCTTGTAGTCCCTGACCGCTGTCCGAAAGAAAGGATCGTATTCCTTCCTTCGCAGACCGACCGACCGGTACCAGACGCGACTAGTTTCCTTTTGTGACACGATCTCTTCAAAAATGTGAGTAGACCTAATAGTAAAACACCGTCTCCGTGTACAGAGGATATTACACCATAGAGGCTTTATCTCCTTTTCCTATAGGAATCTGCATTGTATTTTCAGCGCACCTCTCATTTTCCTTTCGAATTATTTGACATGTGGATAAGTGGATCCATTTGTTGAACATTGGTGCAGCTCTTCTCTCCGCTATCTCTTCATATCACCCTCGGACTGAGCGCAGTCTTCACCCCATTTATTTTTGATGCAGAACTCAAGCAGCTTTGTTTGTTTCCCTGTAGAGCAGTCGGCGAATGTGTAGAGATTGGATTTTATTATTGCCTTTAAATCCCCTTTACTGTTTACAATTCCATCTACAGGGACAAAGATCATAGAGCCAGATTTAAACAGATAAACTGGGATTCTATTTGGAGGATTATTTTGCTGCAGCCACTGGTTCTGCAAAGTTGGAGAACGTTTGTATTAAGCAATACAAAAACTATAAAATCCACATTAGATTACATGACAACACAGAATCCAGTGCAGTCTGCATATTCTGATTATTAATCAGTCTTGCTGTATCAGCTTCTGGCAGATATTATTGGACTTGTGCTGTTTTGATCATTTATGATAATCCCTAAACAGCCCATACCACACTGAGCATGCGCACAGTCTTGGTCTTGTAAAGATGTTTAACAAAGTTACAATATGGTGACCCCCTGTGGCCAACTTTGAAATCATAAATCATTTGTTGATTTTTTGATTAGGCTTTTGGTGCAGTAAATTCATGTGTATGTCTACTATACAAAATACAGCATTTCTAGCATTATTTTACTTTAGACTTTAGTTTCCCTTTAAGGTAGCCATACAGGGGCAGATTTAACTGAGTCCTTTAGACTTGAGTCAGAAGCTTATCTGCCCATGTATGGGGCCCTTTAACTAGACTGTGATTTTCACATCAGATTGCGGACTGCATTAACTCATTGATGAGGTCCTTGATGAAACTATAGGAGCATCTTTAAAAGGACCGATCAATAGCAAGTTTTTCCCATGCTGAATCAGGGAATGGTACTGGCTGAAGTGGTGACATTTTAGACACTGGCTGTGTGGCAGGCACTGGTGCTGCAGTAATGAAACCATCAACTAATTGTAGGTTCAATACAGCAAAGAGATCCCTTCCAAGTATAGCAGTACCCTTATTCACAATGTAAAAGTCACATTTTGCAGTATTTGATGTGTATTTGGCAAGCAACCAAGCACAGGGATTGGATCCTTTAAGTAACTAACCAGTTTCAGGGCAGGTGCAACAAGCGGATCTTTTGCAAAGTATTTTAAGAAAATATCCTTTGGTAGTATAGAAACAGCTGAACCTGTATCAAACATCAGGTTAATGGAGTGCAGAAGCAACACTGACAGTGCATATAAACTTGTCTGGAATAAATGTACCAGCTTTATCCACACTTAATACTGTGACATTTGTAGTAGTGACTTTATGAACATCTTTAGCAAATCAAAATGTCCTACTTTTGTGCATTTGCGGCACCGTTTAGCTTTTGCAGGACATGTAACATGATTTGCAGTGTGTTGTGTTGAACCACAGCGAAAGCAGTATTTTCTATTTGTATTTGCTCTATGGTTTTGCAGTGTAGGTGAATCCCTTTCCTTAACACTGTATTTTGCCTGTGACTGTGCATTATTAGGCCACAGTGCTGAATTCACAGTCTGTACATTCCCAGCAGTTCCCTGACTGAGAGTTTTAGCCTCTGCCACTGCTGTTTCAATTTGGCTAGTAACTGTCATAGCCTTTGCAAGGGTTAAATCCTGCTCTAGGAGCAGTCTCTCTCTAATGTGAGGTGAGTTTGTTTTTTCCACTATTTGGTCTCTTAGCATTTCATCTGTTAGATTCCCAAAGTCACAGGTAACAACCAACTCTCTCAAAGCTGCTACTAATTGTTCTGTGGATTCGCCATTACGTTGTCCACGTTGGCAGAATTTATCTCTTTCAGCAACCACATTTACTCTTGGCACGAAAAAGTTCTTATAGCAGTAAGAGCAGTTTCATAAGTATCATCAGGTAATGGTAATGTATAGAATATACGCTGTCCCTCTGCTCCCAGGCAGTGAATAAGTAAAGCACGCTTTCTAGCAGCAGAAATCTCCCCTTGGTCAGCAGCAATAATGTTATTTTCAAACATACGGATCCAAGCAGTAAAAGAAAAAGTAGGCTCACCAGGGTTTGGAAGAAAAGGTGCAGGCTGCTGCAGAGTTAGATAAGCCATCTCGTCGTCAATCGGTTATATTTTGGGTAGCCGAGGATGAGAAGAGTATAATAGTGTTTTATTAGCAGAGACGCATGCAGGCATTACACAACAGTAACTTACACTTTTAAGCTGTCAGGAAGTATGCACAGTATAAGTCAGAGCACAGTGACATCTACACCACAAAATACATCAGTTTTACCAGTACAGGGCAACAGTACATGATATTTTCATTACTTTAGAACACTTTTGGTGTTACTGTTCCTGTAAGTCTGCTAAAAGAAATATTTTAATCCCAGCTATCTTATATTCATAACTGGTTTAACCCAGAGAATAGCAACTCATTAACAAATTTGCATGCAACAATCATGGGTTCTCTGGAAGCTACACGCAATGCCCCTTATAGAAGGGGGGGACCTTCCTTCATTGCCAGGGGTACTCACCACTCCTATTAAAGTGTGGGCAAAGGTACAAGCTAAAGGCGCCACCTCTTTCCCTAAATTATCAGGGAAAACACCGCTGTGGAGAAATTCAAATCTGCCACACCTGGTAAAACTGGCAGATTTTCATTATTGGCCACTTCTAGGGATCAGACACTTAGAAGACCTGTTAGAGGATGGATCCTTCCCCTCCCTGGAACAGCTAAAAACCAAACTTAACCGGCAAGACATACAACTGTTTCGATACTTTCAATTGAGACATGCATTCTATGCCCAATTCCAATCATACCAGCTTTCACCAACGCAGCAGGCGTGGGAGGCCAGACTTTGGGATCCAGCCCCAGCTAAATTATTATCACAGTTAAACAGTATAATCCAGGCCTCACAGTCTGTGCCATTTGACAAAGCCAAAAGGAAATGGTTGGTAACACTCCCCTCACTAGATGAAGAACATTGGGAGGAGGCTATAGATAACCGTTACGCCTTTCTAATCTCCTTAAAGGTGGCCATAGATGCAAAGATCCGCTCGTTTGGCAACATCGCCAAACGAGCGGATCTTTCCCCGATATGCCATTAACAAACATGGCTATATCAGGTGTAATCTGATTGTATGGCCGAACGATCCGATTACGATGTGCCCTGGGTTCCGGCGGGATCGGTCGGGTCAAAATCAAACCTGACCGATCGACCAAACGGACGAAAAGATGTCGGCACACGCCACACACGATGCGAAAATCGTACGAATCCTCGATTCGTACGATAGGATCTGTGTGTCTATGGCCACCTTAAGGGATAAAATGATCCAATTTAAATGATTCACCAAATACTGTATATATCACACCCCAGAGACTCAAGGGTAGACTAGACTAGAGGGGGCTAAATGTGCTAAGTGTGGTACAGCAGAGGAAGGTTTCCTACACTTAATCTGGGACTGTCCCAAGGTAATATCATATTGGAGAGAGGTAACTCGATATAGCAATGAATATCTGTCTCTCCCTGGAATTTGTACTCCTGAAATCTGTATACTAGGTATAATAGACGAAGTGGTGCCCTTACAAAAAGCTAGAACATTATTATGCTCTATATGAGTCCTAATGCTCCCACACTCCAACAGTGGATTGATTTAATAAATGCCACCCTTCCCCTAATCAAAATGACCTATAATGCTCGGGGAACTCCTGACAAGTTTGAGAAAATCTGGACCCCTTGGCTGGATGTCAACCCCCAGGCATTGTTATCGGATAGCTAAACCCTGGGCCTTCTGATGTAACATGTCAATCACTGTTTTTATGCAAACACTTGTACCCATTTTATTCTGCAAATGCCAAGTAAGATTATTATTCTTATTGTTAATTTTTATTGATTTTCTTTTCTGTTTAAAATGCAAAATAAAAACCTTTAAAAAAAAAAACATTTTAAACATTAAATTTGCTTTGCCTCCAATTAGGGATAGTAATATCTTAGTTGGGTAGCCCAGGTGGCCATGTTAGGGCCTGTAGTGAAATCCCCTTGTGGAGAATACACCCTATGTGTCATTTGCCTAAGTAGAAAGCATGGACATGAGAGGCCACACTGATAAGCGGCTGCTGTAGAACAGTGTACATAAGATAACATCTGCTTTTAGTTCCCCTGAGCTGCTCCTGCCTGTGTGTGCCATACTATATATATATAACTTTATATGTAAATGTTTTATTCGTTATGAGCCTAATGCTGACCACACAGGCAGAAGGATTCATGTATTTCATGCCTCGAGCCGTTCCAGATGTAACCTTAGCCCAAAATCCAATAGTAAGCTTTTTATGTTGCTCCGTCTCCCCAGGCTTATCACACGTTAAAGTACACGCACGGCAGCCAGCGTGGACCTGGCGATAGTTCTGACGAGGTATATTTATATATACAGTTATTAACATATGAAACAGCCTGCAAATGGCTAATAACTGCATGTTAGATACCCTTGCTCATTATCAAAAGTACGTGTATGAAGGGTCTCTTGTGTCTTGTGCGGTGCTGCTTTCCAGCCAGCTGGGTTCCATGTCTAAATGGCATTTATAGAAATGGTGAGCAAGACCCAAGACTGATTAAGATAGCAAATAAAACCCAAAATTCACCATTTCTCTGATTTTTCAGTGGTGGTTTTTGAAGGGATCAGCTGCCCTATAGTGATCATTTCCAATAGAAGGCTCCATAGGTGGTGGCAGAAAGTTTTCCAGGTGGGGGTTGGCAAAGCCATTAACCAAAAGCAACTTATTTCCGAGATGCCAACAGTGCAATGAGGTCATTTTGGGTAGTGCACCACCAACAATTGTGGGTGTGGCCTGTTACTGAATGCTCACTGCAATTGCATACATATTACTTAGCAACAGGAAGAGGGGCCCTAAACAGGTAACTCCCGGAGGGGTTGATGGGTATGCTGTTTGTCTAGGCCAGGGGTCACCAAGCTTTTTTACCCATGAGCCACATTTAAAAATAAAAAGTTGGGGAGCAACACAAAAATGAAAAACGTTCCTAGCGGGTGCCCAATAAAGGCTGTAATTGGTTATTTGTAGAATTTTTCCCATTTTGGTTCGCTGAAAAATTTGCAAATTTCCAGTGAAATTTTGAGAAACTCGAATTTTGACGCCCCGGTCAATTTTGATGCCTATGTCAATTCTAATGTTTGCATCCATTTTGATGCTGTCATTAAAGTCAATGGGCGCCCGACTAATGTTGGCGCACAATTGTTTTGACGCAAGCGACATTTCCAAATTTTTTTACGCTGGTGAATTTGCAGCAATTTTGCGAATTTATTTGCCGTCAGCGAAACGTGGAAATTGCAGAGAATTCACGCCTGCTGAATTTATTCGCACATCACTATATATTTGCTTTCCCTATGTGGACTGGTAGCCTACAGGTGGGTCTGTTTAGCAGTATGCATGGTATTTATACAACCAAAACTTGCCTCCAAGCCAGGAATCCAAAAATAAGCATCTACTATGGGAGCAACTGTATACAGGTAATGCCAGGTTTGTAGGAAATTGATTTATTATACAAGTTCAGAAAATCTCTTAAAAGTTACATAATTGTGTGACTAGGGCGGCTGCTTAAGTAGAGATTGTAAACCATGAAAATGTGTAACTATCCATAACACAATAATGGCTGATATTATTTGGAAAGAAAGGTTCCATCCTTATGCAGCAGTCTTGTTACTCATGGGTCCAAGGTTCAATAGCTGTATTAGGTACTTGGCAACCTACTACAGGTATGGGATCTGTTATCCATAATGCTCAGGACCTGGGGTTTTACGGATAAAGGTTCTTTCCGTAATTTGGATCTTCATACCTTAAGTTTACTAGAAAATCATGTAAAAATTAAACAAACCGAATAGGCTGGTTTTACTTCCAATAATGATTCATTATATCTTAGTTGGGATCAAGAAAAAAGGTACTTTTTTTTTTTATAGAGAAAAAGGAAAACATTTTCCAAAATTTGGATTATTTGGACAAAAGGCAGTCGGAGACAACCTTTCTGTAATTCAGTGCTTTCTGGATATCTGGTTTCCAGATAACAGATTCCATATCTGTATATATAATAGCCCAGATGGGAGGAATGCTGAAGATTGCCATTTGTATTTTCAGGCAGCAGAAAAACAAATAATACCCTTAAAGGGGTTGTTCACCTTCCAAACACTTTTTTCAGCTCTGTTGTTTTCAGATTGTTCGCCCAGAAATAAAGACTTTTTTCAATTACTTTCCATTATTTATTTTGTATTGTTTTTCCAAAATCTAAGTTTAACGTCTCTGCAAGTGCAAAAGAGTAAATAGGAGTTCCTAAAAAAAATAGTTAAAAATTTTCCTAAGTCCCAAAAAACGTGTCTTTTCCTTTTTCAGTGTGATAGGCTGAAAAAGAGTGTAAAAGTTTTTGGGGTAACCCGCTTCCCCCCTACATTTCCTAACATATGACACATAAACTATACACTGGGCTCATGTGTAGGGCAATATAACAACTTTATTTTATTAAGGTTTCCCTGGGCTTGTGTAGTGTAATGTATTTGCTGTAACATATACGTCCATTCAACTTTAACTTCCCGCAATATGCAAATTAGCCAACACTAGCGGAACTTTGCTTCGCTTGGCGCAGTAACGCTAGCGCAACTTCTGATTTTAGTGAATTAGCATTGTCCTGGCGAATCTACACCTTGCGAAGTGTTGCACTGTGAGCGAAGCCGTCGCTGGTGAATTTTCGGAGCTTAGTGAATTTGACCCTCTGTCTGTATTTGAGTCTGGCAGCTCAGTAATTCACAAAAAGCAGATAGAAGGTGGATTACAAAGACAGTATATTAAAAATGTACAATTTATTACTTATATATAATCTCTAAAACACTGGCCAGCCGGAAACACAATGAATAAATCACAAATAAATATACATAAAAACAATTATAGATTCAATCCAGGTGGGTAATCACTTTTCCTGTAAAGAAAAATAAAGTAACTGTTCCCCGGTTGTGTTGTATGCTTGTAGTATAAAAAACAAGAAAAAATTTGTGAGTTGTAGTTCAGTAATGCAGGTGCAGACTCTAAACTGTTACAATTTTGCAACATTTAGAGGCACATTTACTAAGCTCGAGTGAAGGATTAGAAGTAAAAAAACTTCGAAGTTTTTTTTTGGGTACTTCGACCATCGAATAGGCTACTACGACCGTCGACTACGACTTCGAACTAAAAATCGTTCCACTATTCGACAGTCGAAGTACTGTCTCTTTAAAAAAATCTTCCACTACCTACTTCGCCACTTTAAACCTACGGAGCTTCAATGTAAGCCAATGGGGACCTTGCCCATAAGGTTTCTAAGCTTTTTTGATCGAAGGAAAATCCTCCGATCGATGGATTAAAATCCTTCGAATCGTTGGAAGGATTTAATCGTTCGATCGAACGATTTTCCCTTCAATCGAATTATTTGCGGTAAATCCTTTCGACGTCGAAGGATTTTACTTCGAGGGTCGAATATCGAGGGTTAATTAACCCTCGTATTCGACCCTTAGTAAATGTGCCCCTTAGTTGATACATTTCTCAGCAGCCTCTCTGGAGTATTAGTAACTTTTGTATCAATTTTAACAGCTGCCTGTAATGAAACTCAGAGATTCAGCTCAGCAGGGACAAAGATAAGAATTGTATCAATTTAGAACAGATTACAGGGTCGACGACCTCCCTCCCAGAGCTGCTTTAGAAGGTGAAAAATGATACGTTACACTTCAATATTAGAAAAACGGTAACACATAGAAAATGGAAAGTAATTGGAAAAAGTTGTTATTTCTGGTGATTATCTGAAAACAACTAGTTGTTTGAAGGTGAACAACCCCTTTAACGTGCATTAAAAATAAGATGAAAAAGGAGAAAAAACGGCTCTAATCTTCTCAGGACAATTATAGACACATACATTAAAGCTATATTGATTTTAGATTACTTATAAATTTCACGGGTTAGGTCCCTTGTAGGTGAAAATAGTATATTATTAAATGAATCGCTTGGCAATTCTTACCAAGCAGAAAGGTTTGACCTGGGTGTCCAGACCCCAGGCCCTTCACTTAAATTAGTCAATGAACGGAAAACAGCCGAAGGGCTTTGACTCACCGAATTAGCCGAATGGTCCGGGTGCCGTGCCCCGAACCCGTAGCTTAGGCAAATTCTATCTTCACAATAAAGCAGCACGCACTCCTGCGACCATAGCCATGAGGATAAAATTGTAACTTTATTCCATGTAGTTAAAAAGTAAGCGTCCTAACGCGTTTCGTATCAACAGATACGTAATCATAGGCACATGTGCCTATGATTACGTATCTGTTGATACGAAACGCGTTAGGACGCTTACTTTTTAACTACATGGAATAAAGTTACAATTTTATCCTCATGGCTATGGTCGCAGGAGTGCGTGCTGCTTTATTGTGAAGTTAAAAATAAGATGGCTCAATTTCGGCGGAAAACAGTGGATCTGGGGACTCAAGTTACGGCCCCTGTGGAAAAACTATTCCAAAATACACCGAGTGTGATCATGAAGAGAAGCAAACACGATCTAGGGAACTTATTATTGCCCTGTTTGAGGGGGAAACTCCAGGTCTTGCCCAATTCCTGTAGGTGCCTGTGCTAAGCTCCTCATCTGGAGACATTTACAGGGCAGTATCATTGGCTAAATCTCCATTTCTCTGGACATAACTATTTTTGCAAATATTATTAGCATTATCCTCCTGCTCCTGGTATAAGATATTCATGCAGGATTCCAGGATTTTCCAGCGTGAGTTTCAGATCTTGTCTTTCACATTCCCATGTGGGTTACAGATTGAGGATGAAACTTCTGCAGTTCATAACCCTCGCTGGAATGTAAACTAATATAGGAGTGCCTTTCATATGGAATCCTGGTGTTCTATAGAAGATGGGTCTGCTGCTTACTGCCAGTCTATTCCAACTCTCGCTGCACTTTTCCAGCCATATTCTTATTCAAATAATATTAATAAACTCAAAGTTGGATCGAGACAAGGAATTACAGTATTTTTTAATTAATATAATTTTTTTGTGTTTTTATGTTTATTCTAATATTAAATTACAGAACAGTATATATTTGAAACACTTAAGTTAGTTCAGTTTTTGATACAGGTTTAAATGTTATAGTTTTGGGACTGCCAGTTTCAGCTTCATTTAGTAACTATTAAATGGGCACAGCGGGTTAAGACTTCTGAAAATTGTAGCTCAGACCTGGACTGGTAATCTGTGGGTTGGCAAATACCAGAAGGGCTGCTATAAGATGCAATAGACATTCACTATTTATTGGGCTGGTAAGGGGCTGTTTGGGCCTCTGTGTACAGGTATGAGATCCGTTATCCAGAAAGTTCCAAATTGCAGAAAGGCTGTCTCCCCTAGACTCAATTTTATCCAAATAGTCCAAAGTTTTAAAAATGATTTCCTTTTATTCTTCTTTCTCCTCTGTAATAATAAAACAGTAGCTTGTTATTGCTTTATCGCAAATACTAAAATTACATTTCTTTCATTAAAATACATTTAATTTGATTTAAATATTGATATGGTAAAACAAATGTTTGCTTATTGAAAACATCTGAATATAAAAAAAAAAAGATTGGATAAAAAAAAAAAAAATACTGAAAAACCTCATATTTTGTACTCATTTTCAATGGGTTGAAAAAAAAATTGAAAAACCTGCATCGCAAAAATACTTTCAATTTGCCATAGACAGCTCTTGAAAATTGTACATTTGAGTTTCTGAAAGCAAGATTCAAATTTAGTGCAAAAAAGATTTAAATCACAGCAAAAATCCAAATTTGAACGTTGATAAATCACCCCCAAAGAATTCATGTGATTTTTTTTTTCATTTATTATAACCATTTCTGTGATTATAGCTGCATGAAGGCTTTTTTTTATGATATGTGGTGAGAGAATATCGTCACGAATGACTTTTAGGGCAGAGACACACATGGAGATTTGGGGAGATTAGTCGCCAGCGACAAATCGCCTCTTCTTGGCTCGACTCACAAGGAAATTTCGGGTGACTTCAGAAAACGAAGCACTCAAATTGCCATCCCGTCGGCGATTTCCGTTCTAGGAGGCAGGAAGGCAGTTCGGGGGGATTAGTCGCCGGGCGACTAAATCTCCCCGAATCTCCACGTGTGTCTCTGGACTGGGTGCAGATCTTATCATATTAGGTTCATGCTGGGTTCAAACCAAAGGCTTCTATATGAATTGAAAGTGCAGCAGAACAGCATACAAGTATAAATAGTAAGCTGTGAATTTCATATGTTAGCCACCTTTATATTTGTTACCATTCCTTTGTGCAACATTTGCAGCCTCGGTCTGCAACCCACATGGGAATGTAAAAAGACAAAAACTTGTACAAGGAAACCAGAATTTTCTCTTTCTGTTTATTTACTGTACATCTGTCTCTGGGCGAAAACTATGCCTGTACTGTAAAGAATGTAACATCAATGTTATCCTGCGGCTTGGGCTGCTGAACTGCATTTTGCTCATTGGGGAAAGGGACAAAGTGTTAGACTGGACATCCAGATATCCACTATCGCAACAAAACGGATGTAGGCAGTGATAGATATAATAGATGATAAAGGCCTATGGTGGAAATAATAATAGGGCTGAAAGAACTCGAGAGTACAGGTATGGGACCTGTTATCCAGAACGCTCGGGACCTGGAGTTTTCCAGATAATGGATCTTTCTGTAATTTGGAACTTCATACCTTGGGCCGATTCACTAAAGGTCAAAAAAAGGGAGCTTTCTGGATAACGGGTTTCCATATAACGGATCCCATACCTGCACTTGGATTGAGCCCACCAAGAGATCCTCTGGTACACTGGCAGGCCAATCCATATCCAGTTTTTATTTATTATACTACTTTTATGGTTTATCCTTTTTTGCTCTGCAGCTCTCAAGCTATCTGGTGTCTAGACTGGGTGAACAGAATGAGAGCTGGTAAAGAAAGTGAGCAATAAAAACAGTAATAATAATAAATATAGCCAATGTGACTCTAGCAAAATATAAAATAACAATGTTGCACAGTTAAATATATTACAGGTATGGGATCGGTTATCTGAAAACCCGTTATCCAAAAAGCTCCAAATTAGAGAAAGGCCATCTTCCTTATTGGAAGCAAAACCAGCCTATTTGGGTTTATTTAATATTGACATGATTTTCTAGTAGACTTAAAGGAATGGGCAATGAGTTTGGATTTAAAGTCCCTTTAAATATTCAAACTTCGCGCCAAACGAACGTGATGATGTCATGCGCACTGCACGCAAAACCCAGAAGCGCACTAGGAATCGGCAATATACAAAGATGTACCCCCGCTGGCCTGCTAGACCACCAGGGTGAGATGTTACAGCATTTTGAGAAATATGATGGAAGGTTTGAAGGACAGTGCAGCCTCTCCGGTTACTAATGGTAAGCTTGGAGCAGCTAAATTTTGTGTTGTTCACACTCAATTGATCCAAATATACACAGATCAATCTGGGGGCTCTACTTTTCAGATACACTGAGATATTGAATAACAGACATCCCTGTCCTCACCAAAGACAATACTGACTGTCCCTTAACTAAATATGGCACTGATTTATGTATAATGGTACAATACAAGACAATCACATAGAAGACTACAGCAAATGTCCATGTATAATACTCAGTAACTTAGGCTCTGGAATATCAAGTAAGTGATCTAAAGGATTTATCCATTGGGCCTTTTTCAAACACTACTCTATTTCTTATTTGGCAGTGGCAGTAGAAAAGGGGTTAATTCATATTTTATTACTGTAAATCTCAAACACATTTTCCCACAAAAGTCTTCTCTGCATTTCCACAATAATAGGATTTGTAGCACATGGGGAACTCCTCTTCTGCACTTTTTATATGAAAAAGGACTCTGGATCACTAGAATAGCAGGAAAGAATGTAGAGTTGTGCAACTAAACTGGTAAATTGAATGGGACAATGGAGCAAAGAAGGGCTATCATGGTTGGGGTTGTTCTCTTTAGAGAACAGGTGCCTGCAAGGGGACATGAGAACTCTGTACAAGTACATTAGAGGACATTATAAATGGATAGTGGCTGTCTTTTTTTCATATAGAAAAGCACAAGAGGCCACTCTTTTAGACTTAAGGAACTGAAATGTAATTTGAAGCAGCAAAGATGGTTCTTCATGGTGAGGAGCAGATTCTATTAATACCTTCAAGTAGCTTGGATGACTTCTTAAAGGAGAACAAAACCCTTTATTCATAAAAGTCCTTACCCCCCCCCCACCCTACATAGTCCTCCCCCCAGCCTAGGTGTAAACGCTGGTTATTGCCCCTAAGTCTGTACTTACCTTTCTTTGCAGATTTAGCGGAGCTCACGGGCACCATCTTCCGGCGCTTCAGTGGTGGGTCTTCTTCTTCCTTCCCTTTGGCTATTTCTGTGACATTCAGCTCATGCGCAGTCTTTCAGGACGGAATATTAATACAACTGGCATGCGCCGATACGGCGCTTACTTCCTGAAGATTACCGAAGCGTCGGAAGATGGCCCCCATGAGTGCCGCTGTGCTGAATCTGCAAAGAGAGGTAAGTAATGACTTGGGGACAATTACTGGAGTTTACACCTAGGCTGGGAGGGAGCAGGGGGGGCTATGTAGGGTTTTTTATGAATAAGGGGTTTGGTTCTCCTTTAAGCAAGCATTTTATTGAAGCCTATAGTGATCTATTATAGATCTCGATTATACAGTATTACTATAGGTATCAGTATAGTTTATAGGCATGCGTAGTGTTAGGTCTGTATTTGAATGTGTGTGTATATCAACATTTTGTCTTTTTTCCATTTCATTTTCAATCATTTTTATTGGCATTTATGAAAATAAACTATTACTATAACATTGTACAATAAAGACATAAGAACTTATTATGTGTCATACTATAGAATAGTCAATGATACCTTCTAATTCCAATAAGGTAACATTAATAGACTCTTAAGCACATCAAATTAAAAGAAAATTAATAGGGTAGAGAAAACTAACTAAACAAAACATTTCCATGACTTTCAAAGTTACTCTTGAAAATTGTCTTTTTTTCAACCGAAATTAGTTCTGCGTTATCTTATTGTTATACATTCCTGATAAAAATCCCATGTTGGCTTGGGAAGGCTTCACAATGTTATGTTCTGGCTCTTCTGGAATAGAACATAGACAAAAAGTTGCGATGTTCTAAGGAGGATGCCTCAGTAATTAAAAGTGGCAGGTGCTTCTCAAATACATACACATCAAAGCTTTTATCTTAGATGGCTTCCTAGATCTGAACACGGTCTGGTAACAAGTGCCGTCATATTGTTCCTCTAGCCCAGAGAATATTACTCTTCGTGGGGGACAAAATAGAAAAAACACTAGCTCTATAATCTGCTTCATCGAAGTGAGATCACTATTATTTAGTCTAACTCCTGTTCCATTCACTGTGTTTCTTAATTTGCGCTCTCTTGCCAGAAGAATTGTGAAATAAAAGCATCAAAAGGCCTACCAGCTGTGAAATCCTTTTGATAGGTCTGTGTCGTAAGAGTCTGCCTTGTGTATTAGAAAAACATGCAGAAAGGCTTAGAGACGGCTCAAGGGAAAAAATAGCAGAAAAGAATAGCCAGGTGTTGGTCGACCGGCAAAGCATAATAACTCAGACACCGAAAAAGAATTATTAGTGGGTCTATAAATGGATGAAGGAGAAGGAGGGAACATTTACAAGTTGAAGCACACCCTTTTATCTATGAAATCGGTCAACGGAGAGCCAGAGGAATGTTCGATGTTATTTACGGTCATCAGCATTCATATAGGATTTCCACTACAATATACAGTCCTGGATTGTTAAATCATGCACGGGCTTCTGATTGGAGAGTGTGGAAAATGCTAAGGGGGATAAGGTTTCTCTATACAGATGGTTCCGTTTCTATAAATATTTGTATCTCTATCAGGGCTGCGCTCCTAAATCTGATCTTAATAAATGATCAAGGCTTTAGACAAATTTCACATTTCCCCCCCAAGATATAATCAGATTTTTATCCTATTCTCCTAACCCGTATGTTAAGCACTGACAGGCATATGGATGAATAATTTGGAACAAGAGACACGGGCTTAATTGCATGGCTTACTGCAAGACAGGTCACAGCCAGCGGAGTGAGCTATATACAGTAACCTGAGTTCTTCTATGGCCCTGCTTTCTGCACTAACGTAATCGGGAATGGATGCCTAAAAATGACTCACTACCATCCCAGCTAAACTAACTTCTTTACCCATTAAAATAGACCAATATCGTTAAAGAGTTATTGCCGTGAAAGAAACACTTCTTCTGCAAAAGTGGTTTTGAAAGATTATTAGAACATTTCTGGAATCCACCTGATGCCAGACTATTCAATGGAAATTCCTGAAGGGCTGTCTAATTTTGGTGGCGCTGCCTAAGTATTTCAGCATTTTATTTTTGTGAGTGTCCGAGCTTTAAACGAGACATGTCTAACAAAACCTAGTGCTTCTCACACGGAGGCGTCAGCTTTTAATTAGTAAAAAAAAAAAAAAAAAGCATTGGTGGGGTGAGATGGGTTTATCCACAAAGTGTTTTTTCCAAGGATTTTGTAGATGCCAACTCTACATGAATGCCTAATACTGACAGTAAAGCTTGGCAGAGGAAGGATAATGGTTTGAGGCTGTTTTCTATGGTTTGAAGTTTTGCTCCTGGTCCCATTGAAACCAAACCTTAGGGCTACAGCATACAATGACATTCTTGACAATTCTGTGATTCCTACTTTGCAGCAACAGTTTGGTGAAGGCTCTTGTGCACAATAATGCACAACGCCAGTCCATAGGTTTGCAGAGATGGGAGTAGATGGGAAGAACTTGTCTTGCCTGTACAGAGCTCCGACCTCAACCCAACCAATTTCACCTGGAATAAATTGGAACACTGTCTGCAAGTCAGACCCGATACCCTTTATCAGTGTCCAACCTCACTAATGATCTTGTGGATGAATAGAAGCAAATCCCACCAACAATGATCTAGAACTAATGGAGAATCATTTCCAGAAGAGTAGAAGATGTTATAGCAGCAAAGGGGTGACCACCTTTTCATTAATCTGTTTTGTTTGGGAATGAGATGTTGGGCAGATAGATGTCTGGATACTTTTTGCCATGTAGTGTACAAAGGTACTAATTATTTTAAAAATAGAAAAAGACAGTCGTGGGAAAACTGAAACACTGACCAGGCACTGGCAGCCCAAATTACACCCTTTTTATCAGTATTCTCATTCCAGGGACCTAATCTACCTAATGCCATGCCTTTTCTACACATTACACAGCAAGGCACAGCTACAACACTCACGTGAAACACTTCAATTTGACCTCAACGTTTCACTAGGTTAGAGCATATTTTGTGGCTTTTCACCCTTCTCCATTAAGTGATTTAACATTCCACGTAGGCTCGGCTGTACAAAAACAAGGGGGGGGGGGAAATCGAAAATATTTTTCATCCAAACTGCAATACGACGCCTGTGACATTAAGAAAGGATTTCACTGCATGCATTATAAATCAGACATTGTGAAGGTCCCTGCTCGTCTCTTTTTTCCGGTGCTCAACTCATTTTGTCACCCACCCACAGCCCTCTCCTTCTCCACTTGACAAGTTTATCCGTGTTTTTCTTCTGGGCTGCCAGTTATTTGGTGAGCTTCAGGGAAAAAATGGAGAACAGGTAATAAGACTGACAGAGCAGATCTTCCTTTTGGCTCCGAGCTGACAGCAGCTGGAAGGATAGCTTGATGCTTGTCCTGTGCTGGTTATTGATATCCTCCCTCATATCTCTGCTTCATGAACTCTCTATAACTCCAGTGCACTATGGGGAAAGGCGTTTAGGCTGCTGCAGTGATAGTCGGGATGGATAGTCACCACAATGATAAAAATCCACCCGCTTTCTGCAATGGTTCATGACTCAGCCAGGATCACAATTTATCCTTCACCTAAACAAAACAAAGTGATTGTCAATGAAACCATATCATTTGTCCGGTTGCAGCGCATTTGTCTCAGTGATCACCGCCATCTAACGAGGTTCCATTGAGGTACATAATGAATGGAAGCCAAATGCATAGGGAGACAGCAAACAGCTAAAGTCATAGATGGCGAAACAAATAGAAAGGAAATGTTCCTGTGTAACAAAACTGACTTAGTAGAAAGTTCTGTGATGTCCAGCTCTGAAAATGGCAGTTTGAAAACAGCTAGAACCATAGGTTGGACATCACTACAAAAGATGTTGAAACTGTTTTAGATATAGAGATGAAGCTAAACTTTATTTTGATGTCACACATAGATTACCCCAGTGATTGGAAAAATGGGTGAGATTGAGTGATATGTTGGGACACAGTTAGCCATCACACCAAATTACTACATTGTTTTCTCCATCTGCATAATTGTTGGCTGGCTAAACTTGATCAAAAACATTGTTGCCTTCGAAGACATTTTAATTTTTTTTTTACATGCTGCTAATAATCGATTGACATTAGACCAAATGTCTACATAATGTTTGTTCCATCTGTATGATTGTTGACTGGCTAAACATCATAGGTGTGGTTCAACTATCCTTTGTCAACTTGCACACCATAGATGGAGATAGAGGTTAACGGGAATTGGGTTAGGATACATTTAGATCTGGACTCCTCTGGTTCAAGCCTAGATCTTCCTCACAGTAACAAGTGTGTGGTGTTCTCTGGTCCAGTAACCGTTGCCAACCAACTGCTATAGTATGCATGGATAGTAAACATCTAATTGGCTGCTATGGGTTACTAGACCAGGGCAAACTCTGTATCAGTCACAACACAGCTCTTTACACGCTACGTGCTCGTTGGTATACACACAACTCAGACTTCCTCTGTGGCTCTGATTTAATGAAAAGCCATAAATAAATTATACACAAATGCATCTGGTTTCAGTAGCACAAGTAATACAATATCACAAGGAAACAAGGAAAAAGCTGGAGAACATGGTGAACATGTGGTAACATGCAACTACAGTAAGTGAGTCGCTTGCAGCTGGTAGTAGTCCACAATGGAGCCTTCATGTGATCAGAGCAAATCACATGCTTCACTGGCTTCCATTTATAAGAATATTTAGCATGAGCCAAATCATGAACAGAAGGAATTTAAGCCATATATTTCCCGCCTCACTAGCTAGCGCAAGGTAACACTAACTCGCTTCAATACATGTCAGTGCCGCTGGAGTTAGCAAAGGGAGCCCTAGCAATGCTGGTAGACTGGAGACCCAACTATGGGTATAGCAGTACTCTAGCTGTGTTGGATCTAACACTCTCAGATTCTATTAAGAGCTAACCCCTAGTGATGCCCCTGTGATGCAGAACCTTTCTGCTGTACATAAAAATTTACCCTAAAGGTCTCTATGTCTCTTAAAACTGCCTGAAGTATTCCTGTGAAACGTCCAAACAGAACATAAAACAAAGAAACAATGCCCTAGGGTACCCACTTTTTGCATGCATGTGTTTCTCCCCAGCAAGTTTTACATTTGACTGTGGCTCATGGGTAAACAAAGATTGGGGATCCCTGCCTTAAGGTGAGGATGCAGTGAAGAATAACTCTAGATTGGGAACCCAAGGAATGAGGCCCATCCAGTGAAAAAGCTCATTGTCCTGTGTCAGGCACTGTAGCTGATACTGGGGTCAGCACACAGAAGGTTCCCACCAAAAAGATACCCAGAGTGCTACTTGTCCCAAAGAGAGAATTGGTCAAGAGTACTCACATGAACTGTGCTTAAAGTAGAGTACTGCATTGGGGCAGGTACCCACGGTCAGTGCCGGGCCAAGCCGACTGGGCGCCCTAGGCGACCCAGCCGGCCTCCGAGCTCCCCTCTGTGCTTGTGTGCGTGCGCACGCTCCTCTACGTGCGCGCACCCCCCCATCCAGCATGCGCACACATGCGCAGAACGACAGATGAGAGGGGAAAAAGCCAGAGGGGAGGGGGAGAGAGCTGGAAGGGAATGGAGAGGGAGCGCGAACATGGACTAGGGGTAGGCAGAAGACAGGTACCTGCCCAGCGCCCCCCTTTCGTTGCGCCCTAGGCAGGTGCCTCTTCTGCCTACCCCTATTTCCGGCCCTGCCCACGGTCAGTGTCGGACTGGCCCACCAGGATACCAGGAAAACTCCCGGTGGGCCAAGGTGTCAGTGGGCCCTCCTGCTTCTAACCTTTTGGCTTTTTTCATGGTCATTACCAATTTCTATGAGAACAAAGAGGATAAATAGATGGATTAATAGATTATAATATGTAAAGAAAAGAGACTAGAGGTTGAGTGAGGAGAGGAAGAATAATAGTACTGAGAGTGGGCCCCTGGTCTAAGGTCTTTGGGTGGGCCCCTGGTGTCCCAGTCCAACACTGTGCGGGGGCCCCAAGGTAACAGTCCCAGTGGGCCCAGGACCCCCAGTCCGACACTGCCCACGGTGGTCAGTTTTAGGGCAGAAAGACCCTATTTCAACGACCACAGTCCACAGGGTTAATGGCACAGCTGGTGTGGGAAGGGCCGGGTAACAGGAAAGGGGTAGGGGGTTTAGCGGATGACTATTCTGTACTGGGCACAAGTCTGTCCATCAGGACTCATACTGGACTGAAGCTTAAAGTTCTGCAATGTAACATGGATACAGTAACTTGCCAGAATATCAGATGGTTTATAGACTAAATGGTCAGAGTTTTGATTGCATTGTAAGAGTTTTTGAGAGTTTTAATCCGACTCTCAAAGCTGCGTCTTGAAAAGTATTAGAAGTTGGTAAAAAAATGGACGATCACTGGAAATTTGGCCACCAAACGAATTAGTTAGGGGTTAAACCACAGTCTCTGGGAAAATATGGAAAAGCATAAAAGAAAAAACATTTGGAGACCCATTTACTTAGCTCGAGTGAAGGAATAGAAGAAAAAAAAACTTTGAATTAAGAATGTTTTTTTTGGCTACATCGACCATCGAATGGGCTACTTCGACCTTTGACTTCGAATCGAACGATTCGAACTAAAAATCGTCCGACTATTCGACCATTCGATAGTCGAAGTACTGTCTCTTTAAAAAAAACTTCGACCCCCTAGTTCGCCACCTAAAACCTACCGAAGTCAATGTTAGCCTATGGGGAAGGTCCCCATAGGCTTTCTAAGCTTTTTTGGGTTGAAGAATATTTGTTCGATCGATGGATTAGAATCCTTCGATTCGAAGGATTTAATCGGTCTATCGAACGATTTTTCGTTCGATCCAACGAATTGCGGTAAATCCTTCGACTTCGATATTTGAAGTCAAAGGATTTCCATTCGGCAGTCGAATAACGAGGGTTAATTAATCCTCGATATTCGACCATAAGTAAAATTGCCCCTAAATGTATATATATTCCTTCATATAAGCAAGGTGCTTCAGGCATATTCTAAGTAAAAAAAAAAAGGAGGGCAAAAAAAAAAAAGCCAAATGTAGTTTAATATGTTACTTTTAACCCTTAGATGGTATGTCCCTTGGATAATAATTAGGTCAGACGTGATTCATGAAAAGCACAGGCTGCCAAATAGGGATACATGGAGAATTATATATTGGGGCGGAACATAACCCATAAACATAATGAATTGCCCCAGAACAGCCCATACTTGACAATAACCTCAACTAATGCCTGTAATGGGAGTTTTATCTGGTCATTTCAATGAACCATTCGTGTCTCGAAATTGCAAAGTTGATTTACAAAGTATACATAAAACATTCTGGATAGAAAAGCAGCGGGTCCGGCCAGAGTCTCCTAATCTGCGCAAATGATTTATTTTTGTAAAGAGATTAAAATAAAAGCATCAATATTCAAAAACCGAGCCAGTCCGTATGTTGATCTCATCAAGCTTGAGATAAATTAGGTTTCTCTCTTTTTCCCTGAATGGAGCAAAATTCATAACATGCAGAAAAATGTTCTTTCAAAAAATCATCCCATTTATCTTGTCTTTTAAGCAGGTAGGTTGGAGCACATGGCACGTCTTCAATCACATTAGCAACACAGGATAAAAAACGTGTTGTATGCAACTGTGGTTCCAAAGATGGAATGGCTTTTAGAGGGCTTATTTACCAGGAAGTGAATTGCACAGGTTAAAGGAGAACTAAACCCTAAAAATGAATAGGGATAAAAATGTCATGTTTTATATACAGAACTTATTGCACCAGCCTAAAGTTTCAGCTTGTCAATAGCAGCAATGATCCAGGACTTAAAACTTGTCACAGGGGGTCACCATCTTGGAAAGTGTCTGTGACACTCACATGCTCAGTGGGCTCTGAGCAGCTGTTGAGAAGCTAAGCTTAGGGGTCGTCACTAATTATCCAGCAGAAAATGAGGTTGGTCTGTAATATAAGCTGATGCTACAGGGCTGATTATTAAATTCTGATGCTAATTGCACTGGTTTCTGTGCTGCCATGTAGTAATTATCTGTATTAATTACTAATCAGCCTTATATTGTGACATTTCTATTCTATGTGTACTGTATATTGTGAGTGGGTCCCTAAGCTCAGTAAGTGACAGCAGCACAGAGCATGTGCAGTGAATCAGCAGAAAAGAAGATGGGGAGCTACTGGGGCATCTTTGGAGACACAGATCTTTACTGCTAAAGGGCTGTGGTTGCCTTGGGCTGGTACAGAAGCCCAAAACATAATGTACAACATTTCTAGCTACTTCTTTAGTTTAACTTTCCTTGTCCTTTAAAGGAGATGGAACGTTCAAATGACTGGGGTGACGGTGCTAAATATTAGGCACCTCCCGTCCCCAGTGATTATAATCACTTACCTGATACCCCAGACCTGCTCCTGTTAGCAGAAAATCGCAATGCCCTGGAGTACTGAGGGAGCACCATGGAGTTATCGTCTTCTTCCACTTCTTCATTCTTCAGTGGCCTCAGGCCGACGCCTGTGCAGTAAAGTGAAAAAGTCAACTTTTTGCGTGGCTTATTGTTATAGTGCTGTACATATCAGACGGAGAAGTGCCATCCAATGGTTTACCTGTAGGCGGTCAATAACTTGATAGATGATGTGTTTCTGGAGCAGGTTACATTAAAATGATGTCACAGAAAGAGTTTTAAGGAGCCAATCGATAAGCGATACCATAAAAATGGTAAATTATATGATCATAGGGGCAAATTCACTAACAGGTGAAAATTCGCCAGCGATGGCTTTGCGCACATCGCAACACTTCGCCAGGCGTAAATTCGCCTGGACAACGCTAATTCACGAAGATCCGAAGTTGCGCACAGGATACCGAACGCTGGCGAAATTACTCCAGCGAAATTACGCTCAGCAGTTCGAAGTTACGTTAGCGTTGGCTAATTAGCATACGGCGTGCAGTTAATGTACAATGGACGTATATGCTGCAGCAAATACATTACACTACACAAGGCCAGGGAACCTTAATAAAATTATATAAAGTTGTTATATTGCCCTACACATGTGTCCACAGTATAGTTCAGGTGCCATATGTTAGCAAATGTAGGGGGGAAGGAGGATACCCGAAAAAAAAAAAATTACGATTTTTTTCAGTCTATCACCCCTTAAATAGGAAAAAACGCCAGCGTTTTTTGGGACTTAGAAAAATTTTAAACTTCTTTTAGAGGAACTCCTATCTACTCTATTGCACTTCACCTGGTCTGAGGTGGCGAAGGCAAGTCTGGCGATAGAGGTAATGGTCAGTAAAATAAAAAACGTAGTGAATTTGCGTAGTAACGCTCTTTCGCCAGCTACCGTTGGCAAATTTTCGCCAGCGTTAGACACTTCGCCCTTTAGTGAATCTGCCCCAGAGTTTAAACCACATGAAAGTCCTAAAATCTGTTCTTCCGCTATACACAGTCTCTATATGTATAATCTACTTGGGCAGATCCATGTCCAACACGTAGGATAAAAATGACTGCAAAAATATTTCCTTTTGGAGCTGTACTGTTCTGCTGTTAAACTATACTAGTAGTTAAAATACAGACTGACCACTTGTTTGACACGCCACCTATAATGCATATGCTTTGGGGTATTAGACTGACCAGGCATGAGTACATAAAGCAATTCATAATCTGCATGGATTTTCGTGTTCAGAAAATTGAGATGAAAAAGAAAAACAGGCACCAGCCTTCATGATGTATATGACCCTACATAATGGACTTAAATTAGACTCTTAGCAGTTATTTTCCTCATTAGAGAAATGTCTGCCCTCAAATACATAACTAAACCCAATTATACTGACAAATAAGACTTTCCTTATGGGTATTCCTCCTTAGGTTGTTGATTAATTGTGTGACTGTATATGAATGTTTATTACTGTAGGGTATTCTGTTGAGCAAGGTAAAGGTGGTAGTCATTCGGCAAAGCTATTGTAGACCAGTAGTGATGTGGGTTCAGGCCGGCCTCACACCCCACTTTGCGGGTGGTGGGTGGGTCCCGGTCAAGCTCTTCCTCCTACTCTCACCACCCGCCGCCTTCAACTGCCAGCTTTATAGCTGCGTGCCTGCTCACCCCTCCCCTTTTTTGATGTAATCGGCGGGGCAGGTCGGCGTGGGTCTATAAAGGGAAGCCGGAAGTCAGGCGCTGGTGGAGGGAGGGCTGGTGCGGGTCAGGAAAACATCAAAACATCACTATAGACCAGTAACCCCCAGCCAGTGGCTCAGGAACAACATGTTGCTCCCAGTGGCCTCAAAGCAGATGCTTATTTTTGAATTTTAGGTAAGTTTTGGTTGCATAACAAACAGATCTATGGCCAAACAGAGTCTCCTGTAGGCTGCCAGTGCACATAGGGATTACCAAATAGACACTCACAGATTTTATTTTGCAGCACCCATGAACATTTTTCATGCTTGTGTTCTTCCCCAACTCTTTTTACATCTGAATGTGGCTCACAAGTATAAAAGGTGGGGCACCCCTCTTGTAGCCTTTGCACAGGCTTTCATGTTAAGCTCCTCCCTGTTCTAGGTTATACACAGGTTAACAAATCATTTTTTAAGGGGGCCATACAGTGGGTAGCCAATCCTTTACGGCATCTGACCAATGAGCCAACAGCCTGAACACACAGAGGCCAGACGCAGTATGGCTACTTTTCTATTACTCCTTTAATTTGGGCCAAGGGCTGCAGCACCTCTTCACCTTCTCAGCTGTACCATGAGTTTTCCGATTTTACTTCGTGACTTTTGCCGCATGCGCAGTAGAGCCGTACCGGCGAAATGCTCCTACTGCGCATGCGCCAAAAACGCCTGTCAAAGCAGGAAGAAGATCGTTTGGGAGAAGATGGCGCCTGTGAACTCCGTGGACTGGACCTGCGCAGAGGGGTGAGTAACAAGTTAGGGGCATTTGCCCAGTGGGACAGGTAGGTCAGGTGGGTGGAGAGAGGGGAAGCAACACAGAAGGGGGTGGGTTTTTGTGCCCAGGGGGTTTCCTTCTCCTTTAAGGGTAATGGCTCATGGGTTGCTTCATTGCCCCCATAGACCATATGTATATTAAGCCATAGAAAAATAGTGGGATGCTGAAGTCTAAAGGGCCTAGTTTCTGGGATAAAGCCCCCAGTTCAAAGGGTACAGTATATTTTGTATATCCAAAACCAAAAGAAAATTATCCCATAACTCTATATTATATTAAAAATATGGTTTTATTCAAAGATCATGTTAAAAACATAGGCATACAGACCACATGGTATTCAGCCTTGGTCTGAATCTTTTTAACATGATTTTTGAATAAAAACATTTTTAATATAATAAAGAGTTATGGGATAATTTGGTTTTGGATATATGTGTATTAAGGAAACTATTGTTTTACCAGCACTTGTCAGGCGATCAGTGTTGGACTGGCCCGGCAGGACACCGGGAAAAAACCCGGTGGGCCCCGACCCTCATGGCCCCTGCCGGGCCAGACCCCCCTCTCCGATACTTACATATTTGCATGCGCGCTGAGCAACGCTGCTCGCGCATGGCGCCGCTCATGTATGCGCACTGAGCAGTGCCTTCACACAGTCGGCGCGTCACAGTAGGGGGCCGGAGGGGGGCCCTGGACCAGCAGTTCCAGTGGGCCCCGGGCCCCCCAGTCCGACCCTGCAGGCGATTGCAATGAATGTATGGGGGGCAGTTTTGGGCTACATCTAAACGCTACTTTAAAACACAGAGCTTAGAGCACTTAAAACAACCCTGTGTCCCAACACCCTACAGGCAGTAGAGTAGCAGTGATAATTTTCTCTTTAGTTTACATAAACATTTCCCACCGTAATGATCAAAGACCAAAACCAAAAGAAACAAACGGTAACCTGAGCAGCCTCCTTTGGCTCTGGCCGAGACCTGTGTTAATCAGAATGTATATACATCTAACGTCCCAAACTTCACTGACGGAAAGGCACGCTCTGCATTTGAAAGGAAATCTTTGTGTTGTAAAGTGCTTACTTTGGATCAACTCTGTTCGTATTTTGTTTCGGCCAAAACCATTTTTTACATTGTTCTGTGAGGCAGTGACCGTATCATTAGAGTACCATTGTTTACGGCACATAAAATTAAACAAAGCTTAGATTGTTTTTTTACTTGGGGTGACTGAAATGCAGAGTTTGCTGGACTACAGTACAATGAAACCTCATTGGAGGAGGGAAACAAAGACCTATCCATTGCCTCTTGCACTGCAATTCCGTTTCTAATGGAGACCTGCCACATGCACATTCTAAGTCTGAACTTCTGGCTGGGGATTGCCATCCAAGACACTGAAACTGGATCGGGCCTAGTCAAAAATAGAGGGTCTCAACCCAGCTGCGCAGTTCTTAAAATTCAGCACCGATTCTGGGGGCCCAGGGACCCTCTGTGGATGAAAGATCAGTTTAGAACTGCGAGTGGGGTGTGTATATTCTGTAGCCAAATAGATCGCTATAGCTTTGATTAAACAACACAATAAAATGTACTTGAACCTCAACAGTTTAGATGTCTTCCTTTTGTATCCACCATATACTCTGGCTCTGGAGAGCCACAAGTGCCACTTAAAGGAACACCAAAATATGTAAACTATATGTGTAAATAGAGAGTTAGTGGTTGGGGAGCACCGCCCATCAAACACAGAGGATGGTGTGCAGGGTCAAATAATAATTATAATGGAAAAGAGAGAAAAAAGAACTGACCCATATAACTGCACCTACCCATCCATAAATCCAAAACTCCTGTGAAGCAAATTAATAAAACTTAACCTTTAATTAATCGTTAAAACCAAGTCTAGAAAGCACCATTAAAAATGAGGTTAGGTATGGGAGGCTGATTGACACGGCAATAAAGGGTTTTAGGGGGAAATGTGCTAATTGCACTTGAGTCGGTTCAAGGTTGCGGTTGGAACCCAAATGGTAGTAATGCGCATTTTTAGTTTTGGTTAGGCAGGCGTCTGATAGGGACATAGAATTGGCTTGACTGGGTGAACGGATCGGGGTGGGTGAAGGGGTTGGACAATGGAATGATCCGCGGGTCTGATACTTTCTGGTACAATCTAGTTTCTGAAGTAGTCAAGCGCCTCAGTGCTGCTGTTAACCTGGTTCTCACTCAACCAACTTAATACCACAAGGGAGGGATCCTCAAGTGGGTGAAGGAGTTGGTTTGGTGTGGGGAAACCACTGATCCGTGGGTCGGATACTATCTGCTACATTGTTGCTTCTAATTAATTTAAGTGCCTCAGCGCTGATGCTACTTTGGCTCTCACTCCTTTAACCAAATACCACAAGGGAGGGATCCTCAAGTGGGTGAAGTGGTTGGCTTGGTGCGGGGTAATCCTTGGCTGTACCTGATAGAAGCATAACTTGGCCTAGTGCCAAATTACTACCATTTGGGTTCCAACCGCAACCTTGAACCGACTCAAGTGCAATTAGCACATTTCCCCCTGAAACCCGTTATTGCCGTGTCAATCAGCCTCCCATACCTAACCTCATTTTTAATGGTGCTTTCTAGACTTGGTTTTAACGATTTATTAAAGGTTAAGTTTTATTAATTTGCTGCACAGGAGTTTTGGATTTATGGATGGGTAGGTGCAGTTATATGGGTCAGTTTCTTTTTTCTCTCTTTTCCATTATATATGTAAATACTGTGTAAAAGTATTTTAAAGTAATTAAAATATAATTGACTGTTGCCCTGCACTGGAAAAACTGATGGGTTTGATTCAGAAACATTACTATAGTTATATACTACAGGTATAGGATCTATTACCCAGTTATCCAGAAAGCTCCGAATTATGGAGACTCTGTTATAATCAAATGAAAATGATTTCCTTTTTCTCTGTAATAATAAAACAGTAGCTTGTACTTGATCCCAACTAAGATATAATTAATCCTTATTGGAAGCAAAACCAACCTATTGGGTTTCTTAATGTTTAAATAATATTCTAGTAGACAGGGTATGAAGATCTAAATTATGGAAAGATGAAAAAACCCCAGGTCCTGAGCATTCTGGATAAACAGGTCCCATACCTGTAGTATATAAATAAGCTGATGTGTAGCCATTGGGCAGACATTCAAAGGAAAAAAGGCTCAGGTTACACATCAGATACAGAGCTTATCTGGTATCAGCTATTTAACCTGTGCCATTTAGCCCTATTTCAATTGCCCACATTGTTAAAAAGCAGCTTGTTTATATAAATTATAGTCTTTCTGAAGCAAACATGCCCATTTTACCAATGAAGGCAACAGTATATTACTAGTGATGGGCGAATTCGCGAAACGGCGCCGGCGTCTCGTTTTTGACGCCGGCGCCCGTTTCTGACACCGGCGCCCGTTTTTGACGAATTTTTTCTGCGAATTTTCGCGGGCGTTTCACGAATTTATTCGCCTGCCGCGAATCGCGCAAATTCGCCGCGAATTCGCGCCTGGCAAATAAATTCGCCCATCACTATATATTACATTTTAATTACTTTAACATTTCTTCATTTTCGGTTTTACTGATCCTTTAAGAGTAAAAGGATTATTTGCATCAATGGGTGGAGCCCTTTGTGAATAAAAAGAACACACAAGAGAAGTTCACCGAGTCAATAATTTATTGTCCTGCACAAGAAGTGGAATTTCAATTTTCAGATTTATAAACATAGCATCAGCTTTTAAGTTACCAACGTGTTCAAGTATGGCGTTGAAGACAAAACGTACGAAGCATGAAGAGGCCGATCATCTACGATGGCAAACGGTGATTTACAATTAAATATTTTCCACTTAAAAAGTAAAAACAGTGAATATCTAAAAACAGCAAATCACAACCTGACAAATCCACATGTAAGACAGCTTTGCCCCCCACGCACAATAGTGAATCAACCAATCCAGTGGCACGGCAGAGAACACAGTAGCGAGCACACGGTAAAAGAGCACGGCAATGGGTCCATCGGTTTGGATGCAAACGTTGTGCCTATTTGTTCATAGCGAAGTTCACAAAGTACGAGACTTTGTCACGAACAGCAGTTTTAAGGCATAGTAAAGGGAACCAGTTGGACTGGCTGTGCTCAAGGTATTTATTTACATTGGTTGAGAAAATTAACAGATTAAGTTAACAGTACCGCTCCAAATCGTCCACCTTCCCCCCGCAGGTTTACAAACCTGACTTGGGTGGAGCTTCCTGGAAACAGGTGGTTTGAGGTGGAGCACCGGTGTCAACAAAATGTACTTTTCAAAATGGAACCCGGTATGTACAAACACAGATACACACATACAATAGTAATGGAGCAAATGATGCTTAGAAATTGCACTGATCTGTGCTCCTATTGATTTCAAATAGGTTTGTTCCTTGAGGAGATATCCTAGCTGCCTGATTGGCTTTTCACCAGTGTTTGATCGTATGCACTGTGCAGTCAAAGCCTTAGTAATATCTTATGATTAAGGATAAAATACACATAATGAAGCCAGAGGTAAAGGTTCTGAGAGATCCAGTGTTAATCCCTTGGGGTGGCTGCATATTATCCACTAACGTCAGCCACGGATACCCCATTGTTGCTTATTTAAAGTAGTCATGATGAGATGAAATCTTCCGGCTCTTCCAGTTATCACGGCAGCTTCTTTTGTAAGATTCTATGTAAAAAAAGCAGATAAAGTCCATTTGAGCGGAACAGAGGATTCCACTGGGAAGGGACTGAAATGGGAAATCCCTGCAAGGTCAGTGCTTCTTTGTTATAAGTGGCTCCTTCTACAGAATATCAGACATGGACAGAACTGGAGCTACAGACACTGGTTTGATGCAACATGGGCATGTTCTATGGTGACAAATCAAGGCGGTATTGTCACTTTGAATCCATGAAAGACCTCTTCTCTATTGATAATTTGTCACCAAAACAGTTCTAAATATGTCCATAGTTATTTGTTGTCTCTGCAGCATTACACCTATCACTGATGAACCATGAGGCTTATTGTTTTAGCACAGTGATTCCCAACCACTGGCTCTGGGGCAACATGTTATTCACCAACCCCTTGGATGTTGCTCCCAGTGGCCTCAAAGCAAGTGCCTGTCTCCTGACTTGGAAACAAGTGTTGGTTGCATAAAAGACAGATGTACTGTCAAGCAGAGCCTCTTGTAGGCTGCCAGTTTACATAGGGACTACCATATAGCCAATCAGCACCATGAGGGATGCTTTTCATGCGTATGTTGCTCGACAACTCTTCCTAAATCTGAATGTGGCTCATGGTTTAAAACCGTTTTAGCATGTCTGTGCAACATTGTGGAACTGGAACACCAGCAAGGCTGCTGGCACACTGGGCATTTTGTCCTTTGCTACCCTCAGGTAGAGACCAGAAGCAGACAAAATACATCTAAGTTGTTGTTCCAAATACTAGTGAATGGCAAATGCCCTAATGATCACACACGTAGCAGTTACATGCTTAACGCTCGAGTGGTTTTGTGTCGAGGTCCACCTGCCATCACTGTTTGTGCATTGAATATCTGGATCAACCAGAGGAACTGTCCCCACTGGACAAAATACGCCAATGTGCCATAGTCCTTAAAGTGGACCTGTCACCCAGACACTAAAATCTGTATAATAAAAGTCCTTTTCAAATTAAACATGAAATCCAATTTCTATTTTTTATTAAAGCATTCATAGCTGTTGTAAGGTCATTTAAAAATCTCAGCTGTCAATCAAATATTGTCTGCCCCTCCTCTATGCCCTGGACATAGAGACGGGGCAGACAATTACTTTTACTTTCCATTCAGCACTTCCTAGATGTCACTGCTCTCCCCACATTCCCCCGTTCTCTTCACCATTTAATTGTGTAGCCAGGGCATGGGGATGGACATCAGGTCCCCCATTCTGGTGCACAAACAAGATTCTGAGATGATACAAGGCTTGTCTTAATAACAGTGTCCACAAAATGGCTCCTGCCTGCTTGCTATAATTATGAATTCCCAGACTGAAGGAAACAAGATACAAATAATTTATACAGTGTAATTAAAGTTCATTTTGCTTGACTAATGTGATAAAATAGGATTTTAAATAATTTTTCTGGGTAAAACTGGTCCCCTTTAAGACTGAGGCTGCCCTTCAATAACAAAAAGCAAGGTTGTGATGAGCCTGTCCATGGAGATCAGCAGCCAACTGGTTTGCAGTTCCCAAAATCAAGAGCACTCGCATCCACTTGTGATAACCTTATGTATACATACACTTTTAGTGAGAAGTTTCTCCAGCTGTAATGAACTAACTCTCTCTCTCTCTCTCTCTCTCTCTCTCTCTCTCTATAGTCTTCCAGTGTCTATTGCTTGTCCAAATACTCTTTCCCTTCATTAGAGAAATTTCCCATTCCAACACGTTGACCATTAACCAGCTGTGGTACAGTGTAAAGCTTATTTCCCTGCAGTGGGTTTTGTGCAATCCCCTTCCCATATGTCTCAAGGTTCATTTGAATGAAGTGAAATCGCGTGTTTCCTGCTCACGCTCTGGGCAGCTTCAAGCCTACAGTTGGTTGTGGAGTCTATTGCCGCTCAGAATCTATTGCACCACTGTGCCATTAGGGCGTTGGTGGGTACACCTGAAAATTTCAGGAAGACCACACACACACACACAGACTTGGTAGAAGCAAAAGCAGGTGCTAGCCATTTAATTACTGATAATGGCTTTTGACATGACTTCATGTGTACAGGCCATTATTCCACTGACGTATCCACATTCCTTGACATGATTGGGAAAAAATAATTATTTTTTATGTAGGCTACAAAAAGCCTAGTTTCACAAAAAAAGACCCATAATCTTTTGGGTATTCCAGTGTAATCTTATAGTCACCTTGAGAAGAAGAGGCCAACTGAAAGGAGCCCCCTGGCAGTGATGAAGTTAAAGCATAGTCCGAGCTTACTGCACAACCTGGCTGCCAAAAACAATTCCAAAGCATGTGAACTATACATTTCCCAAGCAACTCCCACCCCTACAATAAACTGCAGCCCTGATATCCTTCATTGGCTTCATTCGTGTGGGACACGTTGAGAAATGCTACAGTCTTTTATAACTTACTTGAAACCCCTGCACATACTTTTCCCCCTTATATTACAGCACATGGAAAGGCATGTATTCAAAATCATTCTCTTCCTATCCAAAATCATTTCCACGGTATCCAAAAAAGAAATGAGAGCGATATTTAAAATGAGTTCCACCAGAGCAAATAAAAAAAGCCCACCAACAAAAAGCTTACGCGTGTAATATATACATAGAAAATAAAATCTAAAAGGACCGGTGTTGCTTGATGCAGCTCAGGAGTGTAGCCAACTGACTGGTACCCAAAAGCCCTCCGTCTCCAGCCTGTCAAGGGTTGATCTGAGTTCATTATACGCTGTAGAAAGGTCATCGTTGACGATGGTTTTGTCGAAAAAGTGATCGTACTGAACTTCCATGGCTTCAGCCGACTGAATCATCTCTTCAAAATCTTCATCCTAGAAGAGGGAAGTTGTTAGAGATCTCAATGACAAAATGGTTTCATCTATACTGCAACACGGCTGGACGGAAAAAATAGTTGTCATTGTAATGTCCTTACAATTATACAACACTATACAATGCCCTTACAATTATACAACACTAGCTGTCCAGCTGTAATGTAATAATAATACTAATAATAATTGATAGTCAGAAAACAATGTACCGCCCTGGGGATCTTTTGAAATGCCATCATCTCACCAGCAGAGCCCATGGATCCCTGGCACCTAGCTAGTAAAATCAGAAAAATATTACTATACTTCTGTCTGTCTAGAGCATAAGGGCTCTCTAGAAAACTCTGGGCAGCACATTGGATTCCGAAGAAGGTCACCAGGGAAAAAAAGTGTAAATGTAATAACATAATTTCACTCCCCCTTCAGTGAATTCCTTGTCCTTTAAGGTTTAAGTGGGAAATGGGGGTCAATAGGATTAAGGAAACTTGGCAAAGTGGGGCAACCAACTGTCTCCAGTTCTGAACTCTAATGGGGAGCATTTTACTAGTGTACTTGTTGCATGCAGCAGTTTGCAAATGCTCAGACCCCCTTTCACGTCTTTGGTATAATATAGTTCATACATTCCTAATTCCGGGGGGCTCTGTCGCACCAGCTCAACATGCATACCATCCCTGAACATTTCTTCTAAAGCAAACTTGGCACTCTAAAGCTGGCCATAGACGCAAAGATCCGATCCTACGAATTCTCGATTCATACGATTTTCGGATCATGTGTGGCGTGTCCCGACATTTATCTTCAAGAAAAACCCAATGGCACACAGGTCTGCATGAACACTTCTAGTGTTTATTTAAAGCAGAGTGCAGTGTTCTCCGCTTTAAATAAACACTAGAAGTGTTCATGCAGACCTGTGTGCCATTGGGTTTTTTTGAGGATTGCATTGGGAGGTGGCCGAGCCTCCACCTGTGTGCACCAGGCCCATCTTCATCAGCTTACAAATAGGGTGTGCGAGAATACACAACTTTTTCTGGTTACTGACATTTATCTTGCCATGCCTATCGGTCGTTCAGTCGATTGAACAGGTTAAAAGATTTCTGTCGGCTGACGATCATATCTCTGCATGTACAGTATTGCCGATTTGATGATCTTCAGTGGGAGACTGTCATTGTCAGCTTTTGTCGGACAAAAACTTTCTTACGATTGCTTTGGGGCAGAACATTGGCTGATCTTTTCTTTACTGCTTTGTTTGATCTGAATGGTTAGTGGCAGGTCGGGAGATGAGGACGTACAATCGTTCGCCCGATATTGCAGGGAAATCTTTGCGTCTATGGCCAGCTTAAGAGCTAAACTACACGGGAGATTTTGTAGAATGGTGTCAGATTGTCGCATTGGTCAAAATATAATGGGACTGATAGATATAATTTAATCTGTAAACTACATGGAAGATTTGCAGACTGATGCGACACATCTGTCAGAAGGAAATGCTGTCTGCTGTGTCATCATTTGACAGCGGTGTTGCAAGACAAGATCAGATAACATCTGAACCACAAAATCTCTTGTGTAGTTTAGCCCTTAGACCAATGATCCCCAACCAGTGGATCATGAGTAACATGTTGCTCTGCAATCCTTTGGGTGTTGCTCCCAGAGGCCTCAAAGCAAGTGTTTATTTTTGCCTTAAAGAAATACCGACACCAGAAATTAAACTCTATTTTACATCTATCATAATATTGCCTTTGAAAGCAACTTATAACTTTGCCATGAAGTATTTGCTTGTGAGATTTATACGTTTGTAGTGCATTTAAAATCAAGTCACCCGGCAACCAGTGTGACTGAGTAGTAAGACCATTGTATACCATTGTACAAATATTGGCACTTTATCGTTTACGGCAGCTGGTTAACTGGTTCTTCCACGCGATCTTCTTCCTGCTTTGACCGGCGTTTTGGCGCATGCGCAGTAGGAGCATTTCGCCGGTACGGATCTATTGCGCATGCGCCAAAAGTCACAAAGTACTTTTGGCGCATGCACAGTAGGAAGAAGATCGTGTGGAAGAAGATGTCGTCTGTGAACTCCCTGGACTGGACCTGCGCAGAAGGGTAAGTAACAAGTTAGGGCCATTTGCCCAGCGGGAGGGGTAGGCCAGGGGGGAGGAGGGAGGGTGGGCAACACACGGGAGGGGGGGGGGGTGTTTTTTCGCCAACTAGGTTTCCTTCCCCTTTAAAAGCTCCCTCCTTTCCCACTAGAGCTTCTGAGCTAAGGGTAAGTGCACAATGGTCTTACTACTCAGTCACACTGGTTGTTGGGGGACTTGATTTTAAATACACTACAAACTTGTAATGTTTACAAACAGTGTAGGACTCATGTACAATGAGGGGCCTTGACATGGCACGTGAGCTTATATATTTTGGCCAAAGTGTGTGTAATTATTTTTTAAATGCAAACCGAGAGCTGGCAACTTTTGTTTTTCTCTTCTACATTACCTGTCTGATGTTCCTGTATGAGGGGGCTGCCATATTTGTACAGCAGGAGTCCGTTAGCATTAGAATCTCTAACTGAAAGTCTGAGATGGGACAGCCAGGTTGGCAAAACAGTCAGGTTTAGAAACTTCAACTAACAATTACTAACAAAAACAAACCCAACGATCAATGTGACCAATGGAGTTTCAGATGTCACCTCTCTGAAGAGTTACAATGTGCCATTGTGATTGGATTAGTGGAAGAGTTTATATGCCAAGGACTTCCCACACCAGTTGAACTGAAGAAGCTTCTCGGGTGAGTAGTGAAACGTCTTCAATGATAACTCAGCAAATCCAGTTGTTTTAGAATCACATATATTAGATATACCATGACCTGGATGAATGGAAATCTTCATAGTCATAGAGCCTCCTGTAGGCTGCCAGTCCACATAGGGGCTATTAAACAGCCAATCATAGCACTTATTTGGTACCCCCCAGGAATGCCTGTGTTGCTCATCAGCTTTCTTTACATTTGAATTTGGCTCACAGGTAAAAAAGTTGGGGATCCTTGCCTTGATACACAGATGTAGCCAATGTATTGAAGCATGCAGAGCAATTTCATTTCACCACCTTCTGCAAGGAGGTGGTACTACAGCAGATGTATTTAGCTCAAGGTTCACAGACATTGGTTCATTTCTAGACTGGGTTCCAGGCACCTGTACCTTTTCCCAAGCCTACAAATGCAACTGCTTGAGTACCCTTAGCTCCCCTGCACCCTCATCCTTGCCCCCCATAACTAACTCACCGTGAAGGGTTTGGCTGCCCCTCTCTCATCCTTGCTGGAAATCACCTTTGCGTTCCTCCGCGTCTCTCTCAGGCGCTCAATAGTGGGAGGCTTGATAAATATAACAAAGGGCTTAAATTCAGATGTTCTCAAGTGTTTCAAGCTCTGCAAGAACAGAGAAGAAGAGAATTAGATCCCTCTCACATTCATATGAAAAAAAAGGCATTTAGTAATAGGAAACATATGAAATTTTTTTCAAATATGTCACATTCCGTTAAGATTTCCTTTCGAAACGCTTACTGTATATATATGCTAAGTGAATGCGGTTATTGCTTTGGTTAGGAAGGCTTCCTTTCCACAGACGCTGCCAACGTTGGAAAGTGTGACCCCGCTTGGCAGCAGGCGTCGGTACCACAGCCAGTAGGCACAGTCATGCCCAAATCTTACACTCTGCTTTTCCAATTTGGTGGCAATACTATTCCTAACAGACATGTCTAAACATCACGAATGGATATTTTCATTTTCATGCTAAGTCCAAAGTCAGTTTGTTCGCTGTCAGCCACTGCTTTTCACTATTAATAATTCCCCTTTCAACTCGGGAGGGTGATGTCATGCTCTGGGCAGAAAGTTATATTAAAGGCAGCAATGAAACTTCTGGAATTGCTCGCTCTTTATTTCTTCGGTTGTTTTTTTCACTCGAGGTGCTTAAAAAGTCAGAATGTGTTTGATCAAGGAGACGTTGATGCGCCATTTCCCGGGCTGTTTATACAGCGAGAGGATTATTAGTGTTTGTCGTCTGGCACAAGGTTTCTCCAGGAATTTGATGAAAATAGGTCAAAAAAGCAATAATAAAACATGGCCTAAATTACTCCCCTCCTCGTCACAAGCCGCTTCTTTTTTTATTTTTTTTTTGGAGTTGCTCTGGCCCAGAAGGGGACTGGTTCTTTTGCTATCTTTTATTGGATCCACATATTAATTATTTGGGAATGCTGTAACAGCCTCACTTCCAAAACCACAGAGTATATTCAGCGATTGTGGCAAAGAGAATCCCTTTTCTCTCCTTCTGTAAGCTGCCACACATGGGGGAAGAGTCACGGTGACTCAGTAACAGATATTGCCTGATTCACCGTTGCCCTTTGATGTCGTACATCATTATAATTGTCAGAGACATTGCCTAGCCCTTCATCAGATCCCTTTCCTGTTGTTTTGGACAGTGTCAATGGATTTATCATGGGTGCCAACTATGAGTCAAAAAGAACAGTTTCTTGTAACCGAGTTGCACGAATATTGTGCTACACAACAACAGTGTCAACGTTTAACTTTACTCTTTAAGTGTCCATGTATCTGATATATCTAGATTTCTTAAAGTACCCAAATTTCATTAGTAATCCCAACGAAAACATTCACAAACTTCCAATGCATTCCCGTTGACGTATCTAATGTGTGTGTGGGGGGTTGCCCCAGGAATAGGTGGCAGGTCTGGACTGAAAATCAAAATAGTCTCTGGCATATCAGGTACACAGAGGTCCAAACAGTCCCCCAGCAGCCCAATAAATAGTGACTGTCTATAGCAATTTACAGCAGCCCCCATTTGCCAGAATCCTCAGATTGCCAGTCTGGGCCTGGTAGGTGGCTGGGGTTTTAGGGTGAGCATTGAGGTGCATGTATGGATTACCCGAAAACTAGGTTAATGAAAGTGTTAATGCTTTCATATATAATAACCTTTATATTAGTTAAGGGGTGAGGGCTGATAAAATATTAAATTAAAAAAGTCTTAATGTTTAATCTGCATATCAAGAGCCAGAGTGATATGGGCCACAAATACACCCACCTTCACATAAAAATCTATTGAGAGGTGCAGAGCATTGTGCTGGTGGTAACTTGCACATTTGCATAATGCAAAGAGACCCAAGAAAGTGCAGGACCCACTACCTAATTTTTGCACTCTACCTTGTACTTACTAGGAGACCCCTATGTATTTTAATAGTTCATTGAAGAAATGTAAATATCAAAAGGTGGCTTCTCATACAACAATCAGTTTGAATCTATGCCATAAAGCAACACAGTGCTGTTTTTCGGCCCAAAAAGAAGGTAGAGGCAGTCGCATGGGTGCTAGAGCTTATACTTCTTTCTACAAGCGTAAAAAACTTTTCTTCTAAAATAGAGTTACCCCCTGAATTGTGTAAAAGAAAAGTACATGCCCCAATCATACCAGGGAAAGGGCTTAGAACATAGTGGGTCCTACTATAGTCGAATTCTTGTTACATACACCACTGATACCATGCTCTTTGGTGGGCTCTAGCTAAGTTGCATCACGAGGCAACTTCGGAAACGAATCGCCACGCGTGTGATTAGCGCCGGCGTTTTTTTTTTTTTCATTTTAGCCGGCGCAGAGTGAGGGAAGGCGTTTCGGGAGATTGGTCGCCAGGTGACCAAATCTCTCCAAAACGCCCAGTGTGGCCTGACCCTAAAAGACACATTTCATATCACTGACTCCCATGCTGTGTACAATGGTTGTTCTTATGGGCTGAGAAATATGATACTGGAAAGTATGTCAAATAATTCCAATGCAGAGAATCAAATGAGCGCACAGGCTGGGAGTTAATACTGGGAGTTTCAGTTTTGAAATATAAATGTTATAACTCCAGAGTAGATGAGGGAGCCTAGGCCTACAACAAAGCTGCGAGGTTGGAAGCCCCCGCCCGACACAAATTGACTTTGTGCTGATTCAGCAAGGCTTCTCTTTCCAAACCAGCTGAGTCAGGTGGGCGCCATAAAATCAAAGAATTGTGCTACATTGGCAATAAAAGCTTAGAAAGACTAAATTATCGGCATCCCAAGTGACCCCTTAAGGAGTTACTGTATAAATGGCATGAGAGGATCAGGCCAAAGCGCAGCAGCTCAGTCAGGTGAAAGTTTAAAAAATAGAGACGTAAAAACCAAATTAATGTTGTGAAGACAGACGTGATTATTATTGCTAATTGGCACCGAATGCCGTTACAAGCAGCATGGCTTAACCCCATGATGTGGGGCAGAAATCAGTAGTGCATAATGAGGCAAGTGTAGCCGAAACACAGCGCGGGGAGAAGGTGCATGTCCTTTAGCAACACCACAGAGGGTTCAAGTTGGTTCAGAACTAAGTCCGATTCAGTGGGAGCCTCCAATTAAAGGCACACTAAATCCCCTCTTTCCATAGAGCCCCATGATAATGTATTAGTTGTTATTTCAAATGCACAGGGCTGCTATACTGAGGGCCAGCAGTCAAAGCTCTCCTATGCCAACTTCGCTTGTAGACAGTGCCACTTTGTCATTGCCCAAAGAGAAGCAGCAGTGCGGAAGGTCCAGCAGCAGAGAGGAAGTGTCCAAATAAGCCAGCTGTCTTTTGTGCCCTAAATAAAGTCTCCAAAAATGGGATCTAACCCCCAAAAAGCTCATGTAAACTCATTTAGAATGGTCCTCTTAGCACATTTGCAATTTACTTCCATTTTCTGTTTTTAGTGGTTTCTGAGATATAAGGAGTTTTAGACTTTAGACGCCAGACACTCGACTCAACAGTTCTCTTTGAAAGTCAGAGGGTCAACAACCCGCACTGTCTATAAGCTCACTGTATTCAGGTTACCCTCATTTAAGCCAGGGCATGGTATTTTCAGTACAAGAATATAACTATCTCTGAAACCACTAGAAAAAAAACGAATGAACATTGCTATGGCCTTCAAACCCCTAAATAGCAAAGGAAACGTACATCTAAAATAGCTTTGTACAGGTATGGGATCTGTTATCCAGAAAGCTCTAAATTATGGAAAGGCCATCTCCCATAGACTCCATTTTCTCCAAATGAGCCAAATTTTTAAAACGGATTTCGTTTTTCTCTGTAATAATAAAACCGTAGCTTGTACTTGATTCCAATTATTAATCCTTATTGGAGGCAAAACCAGTCTATTGGGCTTATATAATGTTTTTAGAAAACTTCCGGTATGGAGATCCAGATTACGGAAAGATCTCCATACCTTAAGTCTACTAGAAAATCATGTAAACATTAAATAAACCCAATAGGCTGTTTTTGCTTCCAATAAGGATTAATTATATCTTAGTTTGGATCAAGTAAGTTATTATACAAGTCCAGAAAGTATATTAAAAGTTCCATAATTGTATGGAACTAGGGGGGCTGCTTAAGTAGAGTTTATAAACTATGAGAATATGTTACTATCCATAACACAATAATAGGTGATATTATTTGGAAAGAAAGGTTCCATCCTTATGCAACATTATTTTTAGTAATGGGGGCCCAGGTTCAATAGCTGTATTAGTCATTGGCAACCTACTACAGGTATGGGATCTGTTATCCAGAATGCTCAGGACCCAGGGTTTTCCGGATAAAGGATCTTGGATCTTCATACCTTAAGTTTACTAGAAAACCATATGAACATTAAATAAACCCAATAGGATTTTTTGCTTCCAATAAGGATTAATTATATCTTAGTTGGAATCAAGTACAAGCTACTGTTTTATTATTACAGAGAAAAAGGAAATCTTTTTAAAAAATTTGGACAAAACGGAGTCTATGGGAGATGGCCTTCCTGTAATTCTGAGATTTCTGGATGATAGCTTTCAGGATAACAGATCCCATACCTGTATTTAATACGGGAGCTGCTAATCAGCATTTCAAATGAGTATTTATGGAGGCGTCTTACCTCCTTCGAACTGTAGTGATGGTTAAGTCTGAGAACCAATGACAAGCATATCATCACTGGTATCCGACCACTGCAACACATTATGAACCCAATCATACCAGGTCAGCTCCAAAGCCTAGCTCTATAATCATATGGCTTTTCATGTTTTCTTATATAGGTATGGGGTCTGTTATCCTGAACCTGAATTATGGGAAGGCCATCTCCCATAGACTCCATTTTAAAGGGATACTGTCATGGGAAAAAAACATTTTTTCAAAATGAATCAGTTAATAGTGCTGCTCCAGCAGAATTCTGCACTGAAATCCATTTCTCAAAAGAGCAAACAGATTTTTTTATATTCAATTTTGAAATCTGACATGGGGCTAGACATATTGTCAATTTCCCAGCTGCCCCCAGTCATGTGACTTGTGCCTGCACTTTAGGAGAGAAATGCTTTCTGGCAGGCTGCTGTTTTTCCTGTGTAACTGAATGTGTCTCAGTGGGACATGGGTTTTTACTATTGAGTGTTGTTCTTAGATCTACCAGGCAGCTGTTATCTTGTGTTCGGGAGCTGTTATCTGGTTACCTTCCCATTGTTCTTTTGTTTGGCTGTTGGGGGGGTAAAGGGAGGGGGTGATATCACTCCAAATTGCAGTAAAGAGTGATTGAAGTTTATCAGAGCACAAGTCACATGACTTGGGGCAGCTGCGAAATTGACAAAAAAGTTTATCAGAGCACAAGTCACATGACTTGGGGCAGCTGGGAAATTGACAATATGTCTAGCCCCATGTCAGATTTCAAAATTGAATATAAAAAAATCTGTTTGCTCTTTTGAGAAATGGATTTCAGTGCAGAATTCTGCTGGAGCAGCACTATTAACTGATACATTTTGAAATATTTTTTTTTTCCCATGACAGTATCCCTTTAACCAAACATTCAACATTTCTATAAACTATTAAGTAAAACCAGCCTATTGGGTTTATATAAGGATTACATGATGTTCTAGTTAGTAGACTTAAGGAATGAAGATCCTGATTTGTGGATGACAGATCTCATACCTGTAATACGCAGCACAATACAATTCCGCTGCTCAGATCAATGATAGAATCATACAGAGATCAGGTGCTAAAGGCCCTTAATGAATGATACTCACGTGAGGCTGCACGTCCAGCAGACAGAGTTTATTCTTCCCCAGGACCGACCTGACCGAGTCTAAGCTTGTGCCGTAGTAATTGTTTTTATATTCGCCGTACTCAATAAACCTTATCAGAATGGGGAAGAAAAGGTCCAGTTAGTTTGAGCAGAAAAAAAGGATTTTGGTAATCCCTTCATAAAGCTAAATTAGAAACAGAAGTATTTCTATGCAACATGTTATCTTTACCATGTTTTAGAAGGGAGGCTCTGCCAAGTCCTCTAGCGTGTCATTTCCAGAGAGAGAAAAAAGAAAGACATCTCCTTGTATTTTACATTTCTAAATCAGTAACACCTGCTAGTATTACAGTTAACCAGCACAGAAAAAACACTGCAGCCTACCAGCACACTAATAGTTTCCATCACCTCTTTGAGCTAATGCAATGCCATAAAACACTAGGAAAGTTAAACAATTGAAACTACTGAAATTTCATTGCACGCTGAGGTATATACCTGGCCACTAGCACAAGGATAAACAGAGGGGAACTGTTGACAGAAAGAAGATGGTAGATTATCTGCCATAAAATTGCTTATCTGCAGTTTAAAAAAACAAGATAAAATAAAAGGCTGCATTTATGAGCCATAAACCCATTTTCCTCCTCTAGAAAAAATTCCATGAGATATAATTGTCCCGTAATAAAAATGCTGGAATGATAGGACTGTATTCCAGGAAATAACAATAAAAAATGAAATATATACTATAAAATAGGTATTAAGGAGAGTTATGTTTTTATTGACATGTTGGCGTGGATATGCTGAATACGTACACCTTCCGGCAGCCACATCAATGGGGGCATTTTTCCCCAAATACTGACTCTTACACGGATGCCCCTTCAGCCTCGTGTTTGTGTTTGTTATAATGAAACTCACCTGTGCCCTAAAAGACGGCTGCAAGGTTTAATGACGGACTGTGGAAAGGTGGCAATTAATCTGAAAGAATAACACCAAATCGGCCCTTTGCCCATATCCGCAGCTGCCTCTTCCTCCAGGATAAACCCCCTCCCATTATATGTATATTAGCAAGTCTATTTATTTGGTTTAACAAGGTACTAACAGTAGTGTATTTATGCAGTTTATGTAAATGCTGCGTTGGGGGGGGTGCAAATCTCTGGCACAATCTCTCATGGAATACCACTGATTTATGGCAGAAACACACTTGGAGATTCATCGCCTCTTCTTTGGGCGACTAATCTCCCCAAACTGCCTTCCCGGCTAGAATCAAAATCGGCGGCGGGATGCGATTCGTTTTTCGAAGTCAATCAAAGTTGTCTCACGAGGAAACTTGGGGCGACTTTGGAAATCGAAGCACATCCCGCCGGCAATTTAAATTCTAGCCAGTGGGGAGATTAGTTGCTGGGTGACTAATCTCCTTGAATCTCCACGCGTGTCTCTGCTCTGACCGGCATCTCATATGCTCATTAAAATTGGTATTTGTCAGTACTTGAACCCAGGACATACAAACAGCTCAGTTCTACCCCTACAAATACCAGGGTGCTCTGATTATCAGCCATGCTGTCAGGGTATATACCTGCCCCAATGCACTGGGCTCATCCGGAAGCATCTTGGCAATGATATATATTAGGGATGCACCAAATCCAGGATCAGTTCAGGATTTGGCCTTTTTCAGAAGGATTCAGATTTGGCTGAATCCATATACAATCATTTACATATGTAAATTAGGAACAGGAAGGGAAATCATTTTGTGACTTTTCATCACAAAACAATAAAGTAAAACATTTTATCCACCCTTTCCTTTCCAGAACCTGATTTGCATATACAAATTTGGATTAGACCGAATCTTTCACTAAGGATTCCAAAATAGTGGATTTGGTGCATCCCTTTTACTATATTCTCATGGTACAAAAGCTGCAAACATCACTTATATACAAGTATGGGATCCATTATGTGAAAAGTATGGGATCCGAATTATGTCTTACATAGACTTCATTTTATCCAAATTATTTTAAAATGATTTCCTTTTTCTCTGTAATAATAAAACAGTAGCTTGTACTTGATCCCAACTAAGGTATAATTAATCCTTATTGGAAGCAAAACCAGCCTATTGGGTTTATTTAATGTTCGAAGGGTTTTTTCGTAGACTTAAGGTATGAAGTTCTAAATTACAGATCCCTTATCTGGAAAAATCCAGGTCCCCAGCATTCTGGATAACAGGTCCCATACCTGTATTAGAGTGGACGTCTTAGCCATGCCCAACCCCTGTGCATTCAAACTTACTTGTTATTGTGTATATCCGTTTCAAACAAATGCTTAGAAATAAATATATATTCGACTCCGTCATTCTCCTGGCTTCTCTTCCCTCTTGTTGTATCTGTCGTTTCATTGAGAAGAAAGAGAAACAGTTGGCAATTAATTATGCATCAAACAAGTACAAGAAGCAGTCAGGCTGGAAGCCTGATGGTTCACCTTTTTACTTTTTAGTATGTGATAAAGCAACTTTCCAATTGGTCTTCCTTATTTTATATATATATATATATATATATATATATATATATATATATATATATATATATATATATATATATATATATATATATATATATAATTTTTAAATAGTTTGCCTTTTTCTTCTGAGCTTTCAAATGGGGGTCACTGACCCCAGGTTAAAAAACAAATGCTTTATAAAGCTACACATGTGTTAAAACTTCCCGAATGCCTAAAACCGAACATGGTTTGTGCTGGGGGTATTGCTATGGCTGGTGGAACAGCTGCAGCGCAACCAGCACATTTCAATGTATATTTTGCTGGAAAATGAAGACATTTATTGGATGGTTTTAACCTGGTTTTGTCATAAAGTGTATTTTTTCCATCTTTTGCCCACATTTCTTTCCAGTGTTTTCCTGTTGATGGGGTCTAACTGACAGCAGAGGCTGCAGTCCCAGAGGGGTAACATATATTAACCTGCACTAAACCCCAAATGTCCTGTGGAGCACTCATTGGTTATAAACCCTGGGAGAGAATCATCTTTATAGGCGGCTGTAACACGTGTACATCATGTGAGTGCAATCTGCACCGGCTGGGAAACATGTTCTTGTCTGTATGACAACTCAGTGGACTCTCTGACATATGTACGTGGATTTATATGAGTTCCACATTCACATTTTATATACACACTGTACTCTTCACTGTTACACGTGTGCGGTGCCATAAATAATCTCAGCAACCTCCTAGTCTCTTATGGAACGACTGATAAATAAGACCCTCGATAATAGCACTGTTAATCCAGCCTGGGGCAAGAACAGGTCATTACAGTGAATTACAGCTTTTTGGGTCTGGGCTTAGTATTAGTAACAGTGACAACATATTCCACAGCGCTGTACAATGTAAGGGTGTAGCCATTAAAGGAGTGGTTTACCTTTAAGTTAACTTTTAGTATGTTATAAAATGGCTAATTCTTAAAGTGGACCTGTCACCCAGAAACAAAAATCTGTATAATAAAAGTCCTTATCAAATTAAACATGGAATTCAATTTCTATTTTTTATTAAAGCATTCATAGCTTTTGTAAGCCCATTTAAAAATCTCGGCCTTCAATCAAATATTGTCTGCCACTCCTCTATGCCTCAGGTCCCCCATTCTGGTGCATAAACAAGATTCTGAGATTCTGCAAGGCTTAATAACAGTGTCCACAAAATGGCTCCTGCCTACTTGCTATAAATATGAATTCCCAGACTGACGAAAACAAAATTCAAATAATATATATAGTGTAATTTAAGTTCATTTTGCTTGACTAATGTGATAAAATAGGATTTTAAATAGTTTTTTTGGGTGATGGGTCCCCTTTAACAACTTTTCAATTGGTCATTATTATTTTTGTAAGTTTTTTAATGATTTGCTTTTTCTTCTGATGCATATCAGCTTTCAAATGGGGGTTACTGACCCCCCATCTACAAACAAATGCTCGGTAAGGCTACACATTTATATTTATTGCTACTTTTTATTACTCATCTTTCTATTCAGGCCTCTCCTATTCATATTCCAGTCTCTTATTCAAATCAATGCATGGTTGCTAGGGGAATTTGGACTGTCACTACTATTTGTCAGACATACGGTAACTTTCGTATGATTGCAGTCTTTCAATGAATGGCCAGAACATTATAGATTTGTGGGGTTTTTTACTATTTTATTTAATCTGAATGGTTAGTGGTAGGTCAGAGATTGCAACGAACAAGAGGTTGTCGGACATCAGGATATATCTGCACCCCTATAACCAGCTATATTAAAATTAATGCATGGTTAATAGGATAATTTGGACCCTAGCAACCAGATTGCTGAAACTGCAAACTGGAGAGCTGCTGAATAAAATGATAAATAACTCCACAAATAATAAAAAATGAAAACCAATTACAAATTGTCTCAGAATATCATTCTGTACATCATATTAAAAGTTAACTCAAAGGTGAACATCCCCTTTAAACTTACAGCACTGTGAACAACCTGTTTTGTTATTATTATAGATATAGAAATTATAGATATAGAAAAAGGCAGAACAGGTGTTGTCTATGAAGATGTGTGTGGGGGGTGGAGCCAGCCTAAATGGAACTCTCCATAGCAGGGGCAACTACAGTAGAACCCCCATTTTACATTTTTCAGGGGAGCAGAAAAAAATGGTGTAAAATCCAGGAAAATGTAAAACCAGGGAAATGTATTATGCATAATATATAGACGAGACCACAAAACAACAATGTAAAATGAGGGGAAACTTAAAATAAGGGATGTAAAATTGAGATTTTACTGTAGTTTACTTATAGTCTGTATAAATGGTCTTGGCCAAAAGGGAATAGAGCTTTGGAGAAATGGGGGTACCTGCCAATGGTACAGGCAAGGATAAAAATATCAGATTATTTAATAAGTTATCATAAAAATAATAAATGCAATTGAATTAGATCTGCATTTTATTGAATAATAACTTTAGTAAGAATGTATTAAAGTTTTTGAGTAATTTAGCTTTTTATTCAGCAGCTCTTCAATTTGCATTTTAAGCAATCTGGTAACTAGGGCCCAAATTACCCTAGCAACCATGGACTGATTTGAATAAGAGACTGGAATATGGATAGTAGAGAGTCTGGATAGAAGGATGAGCAATAAAAAGTAGCAATAACAATAGATTTTTAGCCTTACAGAGCATTTGTTTTTTTTTAGAAGGGGACAGCGAAACCCATTTGAAAGCTGCAAATAATCAGAAGAAAAAGACAAATAACTATAAAAAATAAATAATGAAAATCAATTGAAAAATTGCTTGGAATTGGCCGTTCTATAACATACTAAAAGTTACTTTAAAGGTGAACCATCCCTTTAAGCGCCCCATACAACCCACACTCCTGTATAATATTTGGTCAGATGCTGGTAAGGGGGAGATCACCAACAGGTGGACATGGCCGAGTAGCAATAGATTTGGCAAATCTGATTGGTTGTTGGTGCAATTACTGCCCATGTGACAATGCTAACACGTGTCACCCTGCCTAGAAACAACATCATTTCCCCTGAGCATTATAAAGACTATGCACCACATCTCAGAGAACGCCAATCTATCCATAGGAACAGCTGGGTTTTTGTAAAAAAAGGTGAAAGATTTATGGTTTTCACTGGCTCTCAAGCACCAATCTAATTGTCAAGCAAACTGTTTTATGGCGTGTTAAATGATTGTTATATTTGGTTTTCCTATGCTGTAACACTCGACAGATATCCATCCTATTGCCGGCCTCGGAGAGCCGTAAAACAGGCGTTTGTCAATCTCGATGAATATTGTCTTTCTTAACGAGAAATCCACAGAAAATGCGGGACACTTTGCGACTAACAGACCTGCCCACTGAGGTGCGACATCCTTCCTTCTCTTTCCTACAGTTTTCTAAGCCCTGGGTACTCGTGTTCTGAGTGACGGCATTACAGCTCTTTCCATGTAGAGTTAACTCTGCACTAGATACAGCTGGAAGTTGTCGTTCAACAATATCTAAACAGTAAAAGGCCGTCACACTGTGCAATTTAAACGCACTTGCTTATTCAATTTCTATTAGTGATACAACACAATAGTAATGCTGTACTGTTTCCTGTATATGGTGGCACTTGTCAGGTGTAAGGACCATTATACCTAAATATCCCCCCAGGGAGTTGTGGTGAGACTATTAAAACCTTGGCTTATATTAGTTTTAAGATTACTGTGTACAGACAGTGCACAAATACAGGGGATCACTACTGTATTCCATTACTGATTACATTTAAAATGGTGATTCACCTTTAAAGGACCAGTAACATAATTCTATTTAAATTAGTTAGTATATAACGGGAAAAAAAAACACAATGACAAATTAAACTTTGAAATCGCTAAGCTTTATTAAGAAATAATTTACCGAAACTCCACTTGCGCTCCTCTTCAGAAAAGGCAATCCATCGCGCAGCGCTCAATTTCTCCTCCCTGCTTTTTTTTATAGGAGATTGCCAGGGAGGAGAAATCGAGCACCGCATGATGGATCGATTAGTGATTTCAAAGTTTAAATTGTCTTTGTGTTTTTTTCCGTTATATGTTAACTAATTTTTTTTACAATTTTTTTTCTTGATATAACTGGTCCTTTAAGTTAACTTTTGCAATGTTATAGAATGGCCAATTCTAATCAACTTTTCAATTGGTCTTCATTATTTTTTTTTTTTAAATAATTAGCTTTTTCTTCTGACTCTTCAGCTTTCAAATGGGAGTCACTGACCCCATCTAAATACAAATACTCTGTAAGGCTACACTTTTATTGTTATTGCTACTTTGTATTACTCTTCTTTCTATTCATGTCATCTCCTATTCATATTCCAGTCTCTTATTCATATCAATGCATGGTTACTAGGCTAATATGGACCCCAGCAACCAGATTGCAGAAATTGTAAACTGGAGAGCTGCTGAATAAAAAGCTCAAACCACAAATAATAAAAAATGAAAAGCAATTACAAATTGTCTCAGAATATCACTCTCTACATCATACTAAAAGTTAACTCAAAGGTGAACAACCCTATTAGCTGGCCTGCCCCCACCGGCATCTGTCAATCACATACAATATGGCTACAATACCTGTTGGCATCTTGTAAATGAATTATAATGATATAACAGAAGATTATCAGAGGGATACAGAGGAATGCAAGCAGTATGAGACAAGGGCAATTTAGGGAAGGCTGAAACTGCAAGCAAAGTCTTTTACACCTACATAGGGATTATGAGAAACAAAGCAAGAGGGAAATAATTAAACATTTTGCTATTAATATTTCCATTGGACAAATTGAAAGGCAAAAGTAATGGTCCCTTCTATTCAATCATCTATCTTGTCTAGCCTCCCTTCTTTGTCCTGGAATGGTCGTTGCCCAGTGTCGGACTGGCCCACTGGGATACCAGGAAAACTGCCGGTGGGCCCAGGTGTCAGTGGCCCTCATGCTGCTAAACATTTGGCCTATTTCATGGTCATTCCCTATTTCTATGAGAACAAAGAGGCTAAATAGATGGAATAATAGATTATAGTATGTAAAGAAAATAGACTAGAGGAATAGAGGTTCAGTGAGGAGAGGAAGAATAATAGTACTAAGAGTGGGCCCCTGGTCTAAGATTTTGTTGGTGGGCCCCCGGTCTAAGGTTTTTGGGTGGGCCCCTGGTGTCCCAGTCTGACACTGTCGTTGCCAATCTCTTTTCAAGTGCCATGTGACTTTAAAGTATGTCTGTCCTGATGCACCAAGATGAGACTGGGAAGTCACGCATTTTCACTAGAAAATGTAAAGTAATCTAATACTAAAATAAATCAGCATTTTTTAATATAAAATAAACAGACAAATATTCTCCATCCTACGGAGGCTTTAGTTCATGTCTATTTAATATCCAGGCATGCAAAATATATATATATGTAATCTGGTAGGAAATACTTACGTGGGACAGTAACTCCATAGTGCTGGGTGTTGCTGATTAGCACCTTCCTCTTCAGTTCATTTACACCAACCCCCACGGGTCCTGCCAGAAGAAGAAGGAACATTTTTCAAAACATGCTAAAAAATAAAAAAAAACTAAGACCAACTGAAATATTTTTTATTTTCTGTTACATACTAAAAGATAACTACCCCTTTAAATAAACCAATTCACTAACTGCACAGGCTTGTGTACATTTTTGATTATACAGCACAGGAAAAATATTTGTGTTTGTACTGACTTGCTTTAGCAATGGCTCTGGGTGTAGGTACTTTGCATTTAAACTGAATTACCAGACCCGGTCATGTGAACATTCTCTGCTATAGACAGTATGTATGTAAGACATACGTTTAGTATTATTTATGACTGCATTCCTTTAAATATACAGTAACAAAAGAAAGAGATTGAAGGTTATTTCTTTGCAGGAAAAAAAAATCCCTTGCTGCTGGGCATCCCAGTGATTTTAGATGAGAATGGCTAAAATATGTATGAGCTGGTACAGTAAGTTCAATATATAAAACACAGCATTTCTAGCCAGAGGATCACAGCCCTATAATACTAATGATATAGGCAAGGGGTCCCCAACTTTTTATACCTGAGCCACATTCACAGAGTTGGGGAGCAACACAAGCATGAAACATGTTCCTGGGGATGCTAAATAAGGTCTGTGATTGGCTATTTGGTAGCCCCTATGTGGACTGACAGCCTACAGGAAGCTCTGTTTGGCAGTACATCTGGTTTTTATACAACCAAAACTAGTCTCCAAGCCTGGAATTGAAAAATAAGCTCCTGCTTCGAGGCTACTGAGAGCAACATCCAAGGGGTTGATGAGAAACATGAAACCACGGGTTGTGGATCACTGATCTAGGCTGCCAAAGTTATGCTTAGCAGCTCCATCTTTTGGAGGGGTTTATTTAAAGACGTGCAGCGCAGGAAGTTGAATGAACGTATATGTTGCAGCAAATACATTACACTACATAAGCCCGGGAAACCTTAAAATTCTTAAAAACCTATAAAATATATATAAAAATAAAGTTGTTATATTGCCCTACACATGAGCCCAGTGTATAGTTGATGTGTCATATGTTAGGAAATGTAGGGGGGAAGCCGGTTACATCAAAAAAAATTTACGCTATTTTTCAGCCTATCACATGGAAAAAGGAAAAGACGCCAGCATTTTGCAGTCTGCATCTTAGTGAATTTGTGTAGTTACGTCCATTCGCCAGAGCGCAAATTCGCCAGGCATTAGGGAGCGAAGTACCACTAGAGTCCATCTCCTTTGCTAGCGAAGTTACGCCAGCGACAGTTAGTAAATCGGCAAAGTATTGAAATGACGTCACACTGTCGAATTTTCGCCCGCGTTAAGTCACTTCGTCCTTTAGTAAAATTGCCCCAATAAGTCGATCCCTAAGGTCAGGTAAGTAGCAGCCAACCAACAGAAAAGAAGAAGGATGATACTGGGGCATCTTCAAATACATGGATCTTCACTGTGGTGGCCTTAGTCTAATAAAAAAGGACAAACATAATGTGTAGTATTTCTAGCATACTTCTTTCTTAGTCCTTGAACTGTAAAAAGCCAGGGAATCACTGAAAGAGTAATGGACACAACAGGGGCCCCAGGGGAGCACAGAGAGCCAAACAGAGGCCATGACTGATGTGCTGTCTGAATATACAAAACTGATCATCTTCCTCAGGGTTTGGTGCTGGGTAAAGATGCCTAAAATTATCCTCTGTGGGGCTCATGATGCTATTTAGGGATACACAGGATACACTGTTTTTCAAGCATTTGGAAAGGAATTTAGCAAATTTTATTTTATTTTAGTTTAATATTCAAGGGAATAATAACTAAAATAAAAATGATGTTTGGTTAAAAAAAAAAAAAATCAGCATTATTTAAAAAAACGGGAAGTGTGTTTGCCGTGTCTGGGCAGCGTGCGTCTCAATGTGTTTGGCTCAGTGTCAGAAGACTCTTCAGTTGAATCCTTGTAAAATATCGTGCAACACTGAAAGGTGTCCTAGAGCAGCGCACTAATTACTATAAAGATACTTGACTTCACTCTGCCTGCTGCTCAGAAGAACGCCTTATAAAACTGTCCATGTCTAAGCGGCACCAGGCTCCAGTGGTCCACAGGCGACTATAAAGCATGAGCTTTTGTTTGCCTTCTATTGCAGGCGACCCAATGCAAAAATAGATTTAATATTTGATTGAGATCCACCATTGAGCCACTTTCTTGAAGCAGGTTTGGGCGATATCACCTAAGCTTGGACTTGGCAGGGGGAGGGGGGTTGAGACACTGTAACGATGTTCTGGAACTCGTAAGGACCAGGTTTAGCACAGCAGAACTGAATTAACCAGCAATTTGTAGGAGGCATCTGCACTGCAATATAAAAGGTCTAGTTCAAACAAAGACGGGGAAAATGAGTGTCTCTCTGCTCACACTGACGACCAGGCACTAACACCTACGCAATGTGACTGCAATGTTATATTTAACTGTCATAGCCTTTCTGGAGAAATGTGGAATCTCCCGCACCGCAAAGCACTTTTATGCCTAAAATAACTCAAATATATGTTGCTCTGGGATGTGTCACTTAAAGCAGAACTAAATCCTAAAAATGAATGTGGCTTTAAATGCCATATTTAATATATTGAACTTGTAGCACCAGCCTAAGGTTTCAGCTTGTCAATCGCAGCAATGATCCAGGACTTCAAACTTGTCACAGGGGGTCACCATCTTGGAAAGTGTCTGTGACACTCACATGCTCAGTGGGCTCTGAGCAGCTGTTGAGAAGCTAAGCTTAGGGCTCGTCACTAATTATCCAGCAGAAAATGAGGTTGGTCTGTAATATAAGCTGATGCTACAAGGCTGATTATTAAATTCTGATGCTAATTGCACTGGTTCCTGTGCTGCCATGTAGTAATTATCTGTATTAATTACTTATCAGCCTTATATTGTGACATTTCTATTCTATGTGTACTGTATATTGTGAGTGGGTCCCTAAGCTCAGTAAGTGACAGCAGCACAGAGCATGTGCAGTGAATCAGCAGAAAAGAAGATGGGGAGCTACTGGGGCATCTTTGGAGACACAGATCTTTACTGCTAAAGGGCTGTGGTTGCCTTGGGCTGGTACAGAAGCACAAAATATAATGTATAACATTTCTAGCTACTTCTTTAGTTAATCTTTAGTTTTCCTTTAAGAAAAAAAAACAATTGAGTTTCTTTAAAATGTAGAAAGTAGGAAAAAAACCTCTAAAACTTGAATATTGATAAATAGACCTCCATTACTAATAGAACGTGATGAGGGGAGAAGTAGAATAAAGAATGTAAAGGGTGAAGTTTCAGGATAGATGGGCAAGAAAATAAATCCTACTGTAGTAAGACAATATTTGGAATATTTCATATATTTATGGTATTTATTGATGACCATGATGCATGAACAGCAGCCATATATCCAATGGGGTTGGTCAAGTCAAAGTTGGTGAAATTTGAATTCTATTCTGACAGTTACAAAGCCAGTAAAGCTTGTTAGCTAAAATAGTGTTGGGGGTGGAAAATCTCTCCACTTCGATGGTATAAAAAGAAATCAGGTTTTCACTCAACCTTTAGTCCTTTCCAGTCCATTAAAAAATTAGGTTTTAGCAGCTAAGTTATTTTGGTGTCACTGCATGTATAAGAGTGTTCAAAATTGTAAAATGTTTGGAAATGCAAGTTCTCTCACATTATAGAACATATTATATGTGTATTTATGAACATGACAGAATGAGTTGCTTGTTAATGTAGGGAACTTGCTGCATAAGAATGGGTGGTTCACTAAATGAACTTTTAGTATGTTATAGAACAGATAATTCTAAGCAACTTTTCAATTGACCTTGTATTTTTGCTGAATAAAACGCTAAATAACTCAAAAACCACAAATACAAGATGACCAATTGTAAATTGTTTCAGAATATCACGCTCTACAGCTTACTAAAAGTTAATTTAAAGGTGAACAACCCCTTTAAGTTAAAGAATCTGTAAAGAAATGTAACATACTAAGTTAGGTTGAAAAAAGACACAAGTCCATCAAGTTCAACCTTTGAACTCTATTTTCACCTGCCGAACTGCTAGCTGATCCAGAGGAAGGCAAAAAACCCCATCTGAAGCCTCTCCAATTTGTCTCCGAGGGGGAAAAAATCCTTTCTGACCCCAAGATGGCAATCGGACTAGTCCCTGGATCAACTTGTACTATGAGCTATCTCCCATAACCCTGTATTCCCTCACTTGCTAAAAAGCCATCCAACCCCTTCTTAAAGCTATCTAATGTATCAGCCTGTACAACTGATTCAGGGAGAGAATTCCACATCTTCAAAGCTCTCACTGTAAAAAAAAACCCCTTCCGAATATTTAGGCGGAACCTCTTATCTTCTAATCTGACATCGTCTCAGCTGGAAAGACCAACTGGTAAATAAAGCATTAGAGAGATTATTATATGATCCCCTTATATATTTATACATAGTCATCATATCACCCCTTAAGCGCCTCTTCTCCAGCGTGAACATCCCCAATTTGGCCAGTCTTTCCTCATAGCTAAGATTTTTCATATCTTTTACCAGCTTAGTTGCCCTTCTCTGTACCCTCTCTAATACAATAATGTCCTGTTTGAGCACTTCCTCCCATGAATCAATGTCTCTTTTAATACAACTCAAGAACTTATTTGCCCTTGATGCTGCGGACTGGCATTGCTTGCTAAAGCCAAGTTTATCATCTACAAGGACTCCAAGGTCCTTTTCCATAATGGATTTGTCTAGTGAAGTCCCATTAAGGGTATAAGTGGCTTGGATATTTTTAATAAACAAGTTAAATAAAAGTGGACCCAATACAGAGCCCTGAGGGACCCCACTAAGAACCTTACTCCAAGAAGAGAATGTCCCATTAACAACCACCCTCTGTACCCGATCCTGTAGCCAGTTTCCTATCCATGTGCAAACAACTTCATTAAGCCCAACAGACCTTAGTTTAGAAAGCAGTTGTTTGGTTCCATATTAAAAGCAAATTAATCCTATTTTTAAATTAGATTTGTCAAACATCCCCTACAGTTTATTGACTATTTTTCCAGGGCAACATAAGTAGCTCATTGAGGCAAGTCTGTAAGCATTACTAGATGTATTTGGCTTTGGCATAGAACGTTGGAAAGTTGCATCCTAGTTTCTGGTAATTTATCCTTTCTTTTTCTTTTTTTAAACCAAAAATAAAAACATTGGAGCATGAAATACGCACATACACACATACAGCAATGCCAGGGAGCTGAAAGATGATAAGTGAGGCAGGCGATAATTCTCCCCTTCCAATTAGAAAACATTTCATCCTTTATCCGCTCCTGATACAGAGTTAATAGGTCTATTTAACCTGCTTCAAACGTGTTGAAACCCAAGTGTATTTCTTCAGCTGCGGTGGCTTTATAATGAACCAGTCAAGCCCCCTCTCTGTCGAAGCCACAGGAAACGCAGCTCTCGACAAGCCTCGTTTTAAGTGGCTGAATACATTAATATAAACATTCGGGATAACACCAACTTTGTGTTCGCCCGGTTTCTCTGTTTCCCTTAACTCTGTCGTTACTTTGAAAAGGACCAATTCCAGTGATACGAAAACAGATTCCAATTTAATATAAACAGTGGCAGAGTATGAGACGCAAAGCAAAAGCCAACAGGCAGGAATGTAGCATGTATGTCTTAAATCTGATTCTTCTTGGGTACGGCAACCCTTAACCTCCTCCATGGTCCACTGGGAGAACTTTAGTGAAGAGCGTTACATGCCTCCGCTTTCTGTTAAATACATAATTCCCTGTGCAAGACCGACACTCAATATGCAATTCATTCCATAGCATGAAATATTGGCTGTGCTTTGCTGCAGTATCATTAGAAAGTTATATGCATGTCTTCTATAATATGCACGATCCAACATTATACTTCCACAGTTTATGGAGGTTATTTGTTAAAGTCTGAATTTTTTTTTTTTTTAAATTTGAATTTTTAGTGGGGAAAAAACCCTTGAATTTTTTGATATTTCTTATACAAAAGGATAGAAGAAGTCTGAATCTGAAAATCCAGCATCTCAGACCTACCGAGGTTGTATATAAGTCAATGGGAGAGATCCCGATCTTATGTGGAAGTTTCTGTGGTCTGCGCTGGAATTGGCTCGAAAATCTGACGATTTCAGCCAAAAATCTAAAAATTTCTCCTTTTCAGAAAATGCCAGGAAAAATTGAGCGATTTCTGAAAAAAATTGTACGATTCAGATTTTTGCTCAATTTCTTTCTTATTTGTCCATGATCCAATTATATAGTGCTTTTTTAATAATAATGTCCAATCGTGGATTCTAGTTTGGTTGGACTTTTTTTTCTTATTAAAATACTCCGAAAAATTTTGATTTTGATAAATATGCCCCCTATATATATATATATATATATATATATATATATATATATATATATATATATATATATATATATATATATATATATATATATATATATATATATATATATATATATATATATATATATATATACACACATACATACACACATACATACGTACAATGAAGCATTTGTTGAAAGAGTAGCTAATGACAGCTCAAACTGTATTTGATGACCCAGTGCAGCGATGCAGCAGTCACTTGTACACTGATGAACTGCAGAAAACTTTTTGAAATGCCCTCCTGGGCACATTAAGGGGTCACACTGCTACTCAAGGCACAAGAGACTATGTATAGTGAATGCACGGAGTAATGTCCATATGATGACTCTCTCACTTTAGCAAAAACTTAAGTGAAAAGATAGAAGGGGAATATTGAAAAACAAAAGGAGCTTTTAAAAAAAAGGGAAAGTGATATCAAAAAAAGAGTAAGATAAACATGGACTGAAAACTAAAGTCTGTGATCCACTGAGTGATGCAGTTGCCACTTAAACCTATGTGCCTGAAATGGCAGCAGTTGTTCGGGCAGCTTTGTTTTTCTTCCTCTAGATAAAATTGTTGAAGGTTCTCAAAGGTTGAACTTGACTTTTTAAGGGGTAGGAAACCCTTCCAATGGTTTTTCCATAGACTTTTCCCTCAGGTGGGAAGAAAGATTACACCCAAGTCCAGCCACTTGAGACACAAACTAGAGGTGTAATCTGCTAGAACCTCGGCCCATTTCAATGATGCATTTCTGGCAGGAAGCAGCAGTATCGGCACTTTCAGGCATTCCCATTTATGGCATTAGGAGTTTTCCAGTCTGCTGAACTGTGCCATTATATATGCTTTATATAGAACATTAAGCATGATAAAGACTGTGAAGTGGTACTGACCAGCACACAACTGAGAGAAGTACAAATTTACACAGCTTGCTTACCCAACGAGGAATTTCACTAGGGACAGTTTGGATATTTTTCTTCATGGAGTAAAGTAAAAAAAAATTAAGAAGCGCTTGTACAATCTGTCTTCAGCTCTGGTCTGGTCAATACAGCATATCCCAGGAGGCCCAGGACAGACAATACCCATCCAATATTTACCTAACAGCATGGCTCACTGGATTCTGGGATCTCAGTAGAATAATTAGGTTAGGCAAGGTTGAGACTACACAGTCTGCCGTCTGGCTGCTCCATTCAATGACTATGTCTTGTTATTCAACTACATTAAGAAGCAGTTTTAGCATAGCAGTCTTTGAAGACTGTAAGTCATCCATTGACAGTTGTAGACATTAATATTTCTAGTACAGGTATGGGACCTATTATACAGAATGCTCTTGACCTGGGGCTTTCCATATAACGGGTCTTTCCGTAATTTGGATCTTCCCACTTTAAAGCTACTAGAAAACATGTAAACAGTAAATACACCCAATAGGCTGGTTTTGCTTCCAATAAGGATTCATTATATCTTCGTTTGGATCAAGTACAAGCTACTGTTTTATTATTACAGAGAAAAAGGAAATCATTTTTTAAAATTTGGATTATTTGATTATAATGGAGTCTATAGGAGACGGCCTTTCCGTAATTCGGAACTTTCTGGATATCGGATCCCATACCTGTACCAGCAAATGAACAATCTACATCATATGAGCAACATATATTCTAAAGTCCGTTGGCCCTTATATCTATGCTTTGTGTTTGTTGCCTAGATGAAAAAGCGGACTCTTCTATTTTTGTAAACTGATGTCCCCACATTAAGTATGAAGCAGATCATCAGTACGATGGTGGATTTTGCCTTTGCCTATACAGCATTGTATGGATGGGGTTTCTTCTCTCTCGCTGGGTCATGTGAATGATATGGCACTTTATTGCACAGCACATATTTTAATAACCCATTGATTTTTAATGAACTACAACTTTCTGAAAGGAAATACGGTGCGAGTTACTTTATCCTCTGACAATTTCACTGAGAGCACATTCCCTATCACCTATTAATTTGATGCCCTTTATTAGAGCTGTTGCCTCTGACATGTGACAACACTTACCAGGCCTTTAATTTGTTAGGTGGTAAAAGATCTGGTAACGAAGCAGCTGCCTATTAATGAAAGAATGCAATAACGTGCTCTGTTCCCTGCTAAATATGAGCAGACCGTTAGATATATACTAATCGCGCCTAGTTATTGTCAGAATGGGAATATGGAATAAAACAGACATGATCTTGAGTCTGCTTGCATGCAGCGTCTCTATTATATTCCATTGAGCACTGTGTTATATATAAGGGATGAAGTTGATCCTAATGTTGCAGGACAAAACTATAACAAAAAATGGCATACATTTTGTTTTAAATTCCAAAGAATTTAAGGTATTTAAATATGGGTTATTCTGATTGTTAGGGACAGCAATGATATAAGGGAATTTCACCTTGTACTCTTCACTTCCTGTTCTGCAGATTAATATCCTGGCAGTGAACTCATACTGTTAGAATACAGTTACAGACAGCAGGGTGTTAAGATTATCATTGCAAAGGTAACTTGTTTCAGCTTAGCACATGTTGCACACACACACACACACACACACACACATATATATCTATATATCTATATATCTATAGATATATATATACACACAGTATATACAGATGACGGGCTCATTTTATAATTGCCATTCTTTATCACAATCAGTTTGACTTTCACACTAAAGAGTTCTCTTGCTCCTGCTAAGTGTGAAATTCAGTTCTCATGTTTCTATTCTTGAACCTCTTCCCTTGTGGCCAACACTGTGAATCCCCTTTTACTCCTACGCAATAAACGCTCTTTTCTGGTCTATTCTGGTCCTCATTACATCAACTCTCAATGAGTTATGTTTTCTTTTCCTCTAGCACTGCCTCTTCTACCTCTGTCTTTAAGAGTACAGGTATGGGATCTGTTATCCAGCAACCCATTATCCAGAAAGCTCAGAATTATGGAAAGGTTGACTTCATTTTATCAAATTATCCAAATTCTTTTAAATTATTTCCTTTTTCTCTGTAATAATAAATATAATAAAACAGTAGCTTGTACTTGATCCCGACTAAGATATAATTAATCATTATTGGAAGCAAAACCAGCCTTTTGGTTTTATTTAATGTTTACACGATTTTCTAGTAGATTTAAGGTATGAAAATCCAAATTATGGAAAGATCTGTTATCTGGAAAACTCCAGGTCACAAGCATTCTGAATAACAAGCCCCACACCTGTACCAGAAAGCTCTATGTTGGTTCCATGAATATTTGTCATTTGTATTTTATTGTATTATTATTTTGATGATGGTGGCACACATATCTTTTTTTTCATCTGCCTTTTATTTACCCAGTAGACAGTCAATACATATGTGACTTTATGTTTACGGACTACTGTCATCTTTATTAGGTCTTACAGAATAACCCTTCTTGAATGCACAATGAATGTCTCTCTCTATTTTCCCCTATTGTGTAGTCCATCATTAAGGTAACACATCTGAACATTTAATTCAACGATACTGAAATGGACATATTTAAATTAACAGTTCAGTGTAAAAATAAAAACTGGTGGAAACCAAGAGAGCTGAAAAGCAGGAAGTAGTGTCCTGGCTATTATGTTAGACATCCAGTCACTCCAGCCTTTATACATGACATTTTTGTCTAACTATATTGATATTTTTTTTATTTTGCACAGTCTATCTATTTACCCAGTTTTTTATTTTTATACTGAACAATACTGATCCCCTTTGATCTAAAATAACCTAGTGTAGGTAACATACAAGAGGTAGACCACCCTTATACTCTGCATACAATGTTGTGTCCTATCACTGGCTTGGACTGAAAACAGTCTGCATACTGGAGTAGAGATTGAGGAGCTCACAGCAACCCTCAAGTCCTGTTAAGTTCCCATTCACTACTTTAGCATGAAAACTACTTGCCATACCATCCAGTTCTCAGTTTCTATTGTAGCACAGCAATTACTATCAGTCCATACTGATTCTCAATCACCAATCTAGTTTAATAAGTACTGTTGGTAATGGCCAGCTTTCAGGCACTTCTCTAGTGCAGCAATTGTTCTCAGTCATGGGCAGTGATAGGACACGTTGCCATATGTAAAACACTTCGACAGGAGCCAGGGAAAATATTCAAGGTGGTTTACTATATTAAAAAGCGTATGACCTGCAAAAAACATTTTACAAAATTCAGTACTTTAAAAGTTATTGAAACAAAAGCCTGTTTCCAGATACTGTACTTAAGCACAGCAACTCCTCACGGGCTTGTCCAGTTCCTAGTCGCCATTAGTCTCAATACAGGCCATTTGCCAACCTCTATCCCATCATAGCTACTACTTTCAGCTCACTTGTCAATTACTAATCGAACATCAGAAAATGGGCCTCTCACTTGCAATTGATTTTTTTCCTAACTTGAAAAAATGATGGCCAACCCTAAGCAAATATGCTTACTGTGTATGTTTGGACTGTGAATTTTTAACATACTATATAAATCAAAGAGGTACATCTGGTTCCACTGCACGCTCCATTCTATTTCATCTCCCTGTCATAGGTATGTCACCGTGTGTACTTCCCAATCAGCCAAAACAGACAGTCATCTTGCCAGTTTGGGGAGAATTCATTTAGAGTACAGAAGCCATATTACTTAGCGAGCAATTTATTTCACGGAGAACATTGCTTGTTTGAGGTTATGCTAATAATAAGCCTTTTATATCTGCGTATTGAAAATTGTTTTTATGGTGCACTCCATGCCTGATTAATACCATGGTACTGAGATCCAAGCATATTATAAAAAAGCCAGATGGAAGCTGTGTGTTAAGGGGCCCATTTAAATGCAGAGGTACAGGAAGTAATCCATGTGTTGTTTTTTCAAGAACAACCTGTGTACCCTGCATTAGCTGCAGTACCAGAGATTATATATTAGGGCAAGGCTGTCCAACTGGCCGCCTGGCCCGCGACCCCCCTTGTGTGGCCCTCCACCTACCTGCTGTGTTTTCTTACCATGTGGAAGCTTTAAATGGTGCAAGATAAAGAAACAGGGCTGCCTGGCACTCAAACGGATCCACAAGACCAGAGATATTCAGTTAAAAGATAAATTTCTTAGTAGAAAAATGATGGCTTCATCTCCATCCACCCTACACGTTTCACACCCTTCAGGGTGCTTAATCATGGGCTCATGATTAAGCACCCTGAAGGGTGTGAAACGTGTAGGGTGGATGGAGATGAAGCCATAACTTTCCATTTTTCTACTAATAAATTTATCTTTTAACTGAATATCTCTGGTCTTGTGGATCCGTTTGAGTGCCGGTCAGCCCCGTTTCTTTATCTTCCGCTGTACCGCTCCCCGAAGCTGGAGGTCTGGGGCTGGTGCACCCGGACCATTTTCACTGTTTGGTGAGTAACTTTACAACTAATTCTGGAGCACCTTGTCGTCCTCTAACCATTTGAATTAAGATTTAAATGGTATCACTACAGAGATTAACTGGCCCATGCATTGTTTAAACCTCAAAATCAGACTAATCCCCTTTATTGTTCACACCTGTGTCCCCCTTGTATTGTTCACATTTGTGACACCTCTATTGTTCACACCCCCAAAGCCCTGTACTGTTCACACCTGAGACCCAGACTAAAACTGTCCACATTGTCCACCTGTTCTCACGTTATACAAAATGCTAATGGAGCACCAGCACTGTCACTGTATGTAGTAGATCTTGGAGTGGTCCTGATCAGTGGAAACTGTCTCCTGCTCTGTTCTGCCTTCCCTATGCTCCCTGTGTGTGCCCTGCTGTGCCTGTTTGTGCTCTACTCTGCCTGCGTGTGCCCTGCTCTGCCTGTGTGTGCCCTGCTCTGCCTGCGTGTGCCCTGCTCTGCCTGCGTGTGCCCTGCTCTGCCTGCGTGTGCCCTGCTCTGCCTGCGTGTGCCCTGCTCTGCCTGCGTGTGCCTTGCTCTGCCTGCGTGTGCCCTGCTCTGCCTGCGTGTGCCCTGCTCTGCCTGCGCTCTGCCTGCGTGTGCCCTGCTCTGCCTGCGTGTGACATGCTCTGCCTGCGTGCCCTGCTCTGCCCGTGTGTGCCCTGCTCTGCCCTTGTGTGCCCTGCTCTGCCTGTGTGTGCCCTGCTCTGCCAGTGTGTGCCCTGCTCTGCCTGTGTGTGCCCTGCTCTGCCTGTATGTGCCCTGCTCTGCCTTTATGTACCCTGCTCTGTCTGTTTGTGCCATGCTCTGGCTATGTGTGCCCTGCTCTGCCTGTATGTGCCCTGCTCTGCCTGTGTGTGCCCTGCTCTTCCTGTGGAACATAAGCCTAGTATTTGTTCTGGGAGTTTGTTAGCATTTGAAAATAAATTATTGTTAGGGGCCCCTAAGGTGTTGGGGGTGCTGTGTTATCCAAGGGGAAGAGGAGGCATATGGATTTAAGGGCATGTATTAATATGACAACTTTTTTTTCACATATGAGTGATAAGTGATATCCCTGCAGTGAGCACCAACCATTTGTTTTTTTGGTGTGCTACCACAATTAATGCTAATATGGTTTTGTGATAAAATGGTTGTGGTTTACAGTGGGTGCGGTTTAAAACAGGTAGTGGTCAACACTGGCTTCCATTATTGGCCCTCCACTATGTAGGGCGGAAAATTTTCAGCCCTCTGTATCACAGAAGTTGGACAGCACTGTATTAGGAGATAATGGTCCAAGACTTGAGTATTTAAAACTGAGGTTTCACGATAGTGAAATCAAGTGGCTATCTGTTTAACAATGTAGACATAGGAGCTTACAGTTGGGTTAATGACCACTAAATTCTGTTTCTGGTTGGTTAGTGTGAGTCCACCAGACCTACAGTGAAAAGTGAATGTGATTTATTCATAACTAATAAGCCAAGTGACCTATTCAGCAAGGGCAGAGTTCTAATGGGCGGCCAAGTCTGGACATCTAGATATTTAACCAAAGTATGTAAATCTCACATTCCTAGCCCGAGTTCAGGTCTCTTTTTTTTATTTTAAATAAATCTAGTGGAAAAGTCTAAAAAGGAGAGCACTAATTATTTCCATCTCACCAGTCGTTTCTGTGGCCATCTCCATGCTTTTGAAGAGATTACTGCGGAGTGTTGTTGAGAAAAATATCCCTAAATCCAAGCTTTTGCTCGGCACTGGCTAAAGATAACTTTAAGTGTTGGGAAAACGTTCCCACTTTATTATGTTAAGATTGGGTTTCGACACCTAATCATATTTTTAAGTAGAATAAACAGGGCGCGTCTAGAGTTACTGCTTATCAGTTGAGGGCTCTTATTTGTGGTTTAGTCAACAACTTTCAAGCTACAATGTGACATTCTGTTGGCTGTACTACTACCCAAACCTGCCGTGATCCAACGTTAAATACCTGACACGGAAACATGCTAGAAAATTATTAGCAGATGCAATAACACACATTTGACATCACAGGAGGAGCTCGGAGCGAGCCAGCTTCGTCAGAAAACAGGTCTTACGCAAAGTTCTGTACTCACCGACCAAGACGACCAGTCTGTATTTGTCATTAGGCTGCCGCTGATACAATGCCACTTCTTCATAGGTCGGAACATCTGCTGTATCGTACTGGTCGCTCTTCTTACATTCGTACATAAATTTATTTGTTTTTCTGTCTTTCCTGCTGAGACGAAAACTTCTTCTAAACCCAGCTGAAATGAAAACACATTTTGGAGATCAAATCGCTGGAAGGCTGGATGCTGTTGCTCTGTCCAGGCAATCCTATTGCCGAAATATCATGTTCATAAATATTTTAACAAACGTTAACAGCACAGAAATCATTGCGGGCTAACGCAATAAATATAACCCTGACTGCTTTTACTTATGTACAGTTTAAAGGCACCCACTGAGCTGTGAGTTATTCATGGCCTGAGCTGAGATAAATCCCAGACAGCGAGAGAAAAACAAGACTTTAGGTATGGATAGTCTGTCTGTAGAATCATGAAGCTTAAGGGCTCTTACACACGGGTGTTTTGAGCTGCGCTCCCTGCGTTCCGGTTTCATGCGTTCAGCAGCAGGGGAGTAAACGCACGCCATTACTGTCAAGGGGGCAGTATTCACACTGACGCATGTAAGCGCCGAACGCAGGTTGAGACGCAGCATGTTGCATTTTACCTGCGTTCAGCGCTTACATGCGTCTGTGTGAGTACAGCCCCCTTGACAGTAATGGCGTGCGTTTACTCCTGCGCTCCCCTGCGGCTGAAGGCTTGAAACCGGAACGCTGGGGAGCGCAGCTCAAAACGCCATGTCTAAGGGCCCTTACATAATAAAGTTTCATCAGTTTAGGTCCCTTTCTAATACAATGAAACAGCCATGCACAATGTAACCCATAAAAACATATATATCAGCACAAACATTGCCCTATGAAGACAAAAGCACCATGGGATATTTTAACTGAGCTTCACAAAACATACAACGCTGAGTAAAACATATAAAAAGTACCCCAGTTGGGCCAAGCATCTAATAGAGGAGTAATGTTATTGGTATAGGATCTATAATCCAGAATGCCCAGGACCTGGAGTTTTCTGGATAAGGAATCTTCCTGTAATTTGAATCACCAAGTCTACTACAAAATCATGTAAACATTAAATAAACCCAATAGGCTGGTTTTGCTTCCAATAATGATTAATTATAACTTCGTTGGGATCAAGTACAAGCTACTGTTTTATTATTAAAGAGGAAATCGTTTTTAAAAATTATTTGCTTAAGTGTATGGGAGATGGTTTATCCCTAATTTGAAGCTTTCTGGATAATGGGTTTCTGCAGGCCCAGATTTGTGGCAAGGCCACATAGGCCCGGGCCTAGGGCGGCAAAATCTGAGGGGCGGCATGCCCAGCTGATTTCTGGGGAGCACTGGGGACGCGCAGCTCCCCAGTGCTCCTGCGCTTGCTCACGTGCGCTTGGAAAGAGGGGGTAGTGCAGGCACTAGGACCGCACGACCCAGGGGCGCAAGGACCGCACAAAATAAAGGCACGGCTTAGGGGTAGCTAACAAGGAAATCTGGCCCTGGGTTTCTGGATAAGAGATCCCATGCCTATATAAAGTTATGATGTCACACCTGTAAAAACAAGGTATAATTGCAAGTAAGATGTAATAGGGCAATACAATAAGGATATAAGAATGAAACTTCATATCATGTAATATATAAACACAACACATGGATAAAGGGACAGCTTGTCCCCATGTGCCCAATGTACACTGCCCAGCATCAGCTCAACTCAACTCAAAAGAGTGCCACCCTCCCCTTGGAGTATCTGTTCTTCTTCACCCAACAGCTCACTTAGAAGTCTAAGGGGGATATTTATTAACGTTTGAGTTGTGTTTTCTACGACTATTCCAGTTTATTTTTTTGTTCTAAAGTCACATTTTTCGAAGTTTTAGTAAACCCCAACCCTGGAAGTAGCTCGAATCCGAAAATACACCATCAAAAACCTGTCAAGGTCATATAGGAGTCAATGGCAGAGCTTCCCTTGAACCATTTGAAGATGTTAATAGTCTTCATGATGTTCAAGTTTTTTTTAGAAGAGTTTTGGCCAAAAACTTGATCGATTCGAGTTTCCCCCGGCAGTACTCGATCAATTAGAATTTTTGGGTTGTTAACTCCGAACGCTGATTCGCGTTTTAACCATTCAAGTTTTTTTTTTAAAATTAGAAACCATTCGAGTTGCGAGTAGGGATGGGTGAATTTGACCCGATTTGTTTCGACAAAAATTTGGCGCTGCAAACGCCCAATTAAAGTCTATGGGCGTTAAAAACAATTTTGACGCACGGCGATATTTTTTGGATGCACATATTTTTTTTGGACGCACAACGCCATACAAGTCTATGGGTGTTATTTTCTGCGGTGAAACAAGGTGAAAAAATGTGCCCATCCCTAGTTGTGAGTTCATTCGAAGTATATAAAACTCTAAAATTTGACCTTTCAGAAATAACCCCCTAAATGTCTAATCAGACATTGCCATCTGTCTATAATACACAAGTACCATGAATAATATTGTATGAGGCCCCGACATGTGCCTATTATACCACACTGGAAATGATGGAAGGCCAGAGCCCGCATTGGAAGGGGTGTGAAAGTTTATATATGAGGAGAGGTGGTAACTGTGGCTCTCCATAGCTACCACACACCCTACCTATAACATTTAGGGATGCACCGAATTCACTATTTTGGATTTGGCTGAACCCCCGAATCCTTTGCAAAAGATTCGGCTAGATACCGAACCCCTGAATCCTAATTTGCATTTGCAAATTAGGGGTGGGAAGGGGAAAACATATTTTACTTCCTCGTTTTGTGTCACGCAATTTCCCTCCCCGCCCCTAATTGCATATGCAAATTAGGATTCAGGTTCGGCCGGGCAGGGTGCATCCCCAATAACATTTAACACAATCTGTCCTTTCATCTAGACTTTTGCCCAAGAAGACCCCCCCCCGAGATGCTGGAGGATCAGGCAAATGACCCCTCTGCCATACCCAAAATCCAGCCTGGTCTAGCACTGCCAATGAAGAGCTGAGACACCGCGATTTCTGTTTACCTTCAGACTGACTACATCTTGGCAATTAAATATATTCCAAATGTGGATGAACAAGTGCACTTTGTAATTTGAATTTGATTGCTTTTTAAATTTGCCATGATCATGTCAGAGATGAATTTCTTCTGGAAGCAGCACAAGATGGATTCTAATCCTGCTAGCGAGCCACCGCCATGCTGCAGCTCTTACGCGCTCCCTTGTGTTCCAGCTTGGAGCACATCCCTCTCTTATGTAATGTCTGAGCCCTTCCAACTTGGCAGGAATTACAGGCTTTATATATAATTACAGTACAGGTCCAACAAGGAACACATCAACATTTGTGTATCTTAATTCGCCCCAGGTTATATGAAATGCCTAAAGGAAAACTACACCTTATTCACATATCATTTCCATTCCCTCCATTAGCCCTTACAGGGAGATGTTCAGATAGGAGTCAACATTTAGTATTACATTGACACTTATATACTGATGAAATCTGCAGTTGGTGTTTGTGGATTTTAAATACCTGGCCTTTCTATGCTGCCTCTTTCTAACCTGAAATGCTAAATTCTATATGGTTGCTGGGGTTATCGATGTCTAGCAACAAGAAAGCTAAATTAAAGGAATTAATTTCGAATTGTATGATTCAAACTATTTTATCGTACGATCGTACGATTTTCCTTAGAATACAAAAAAACTTAGAAATATGCTCTGGAAGGTCCCCATAGGCTAACATAGCACTTTGGCAGGTTTCGCGAAGTATTGAAGTCGAAGTTTTTTTAAAGAGACAGTACTTTGATTATCGAATGGTTGAATAGTCGAACGATTATACTTTCAATCGAAGGTCGAAGTAGCCTATTCGATGGTCGAAGTATCCAAAAATACAATCACTTGGGGTGCCTAACATTTGGCACTCCCAAGTGGATGAAGACTTTCCTTCTCCTTTAAAGGGATTCCTCATTGTATATTTACTTATTTATATAATTATCTGGAAGATCATCCTCATATCCCATCCCGTCCCCTTCACAAAGGACCCAAAGTATAAATCCTTTGCTATTTACCCCACCCACAGCATGGAACCCTTTGCCAATAACACTCTGAGAGGCATCGTCACTGTATATTTTAAATTCCGACTCATAAAACATCTGTTCACCCAGGCTTTATAATTACAATAAGAAGCATCTCTTTAATCATGAATGTATTAAGTGCCTTGAGTCCCATGGGAGAATAGCGCTATAAAAATGTTACAGGATCTGTTATCCAGAAGGTTCCAAATTATGCAAAGGTGGTCTCCCATTATATTCACATTTTTCTCTGTAATAATAAAACAGTAGCTTGTACTCGATCCCAACTAAGATATAATTAATCCTTATTGAAAGCAAAACCAGCCTATTGGGTTTATTTAATGTTTACAGGATTTTTTAGTAGAAGATCCAAATTACAGATCCTTTATCTGGAAACCCCAGGTCTCGAGCATTCTGGATAACAGGTCCCACACCTGTATTATTTTAAGGGTATACATCAGCATTTCAGGAGACAAGACAGTTATTTTAGCTTAAGTAAACCTGCATGAAACAGTCTTTATGAATGTATTGATTTGTAACATTCTTCTACATACTGTAACATTCACTGAATCAAACAGTAATAGTAATATTTCCTAGAGCATGGGAAACCATGTGCAAGTCATGCTGTTTCATTGCCCTGCAATACTGTAACTGTCGTTAATTCTAAGTGCCACAGTAGGAGTACAGATAGGCCCAATGTGCCCTGTTAAGTCCATGTGTTTAAGACACATCTGTGCTTATCTAACATGTTTTAAGCATTACGGGGGAACTTTATTCCAAGGGCTAAGAAAGGTTTCACATAGAGCAGCACTTCTTAAAGGAGATTTCTTATAGACAAGAGCAGAAAAACTGTTTTTTTTTCCGGAAGTAAACTTAGCCCTCTGCCTACGTGGGAACCGCCCCAGTGGTTTTACGAGAGCTGGTTTTATCTCCGGAACAGGCACTTTTAGAAAATGACCCTTTTGAGGGTTCAGTGTCCTTTTCAGTCCTGCCCTACAAAACAAAGAATGTCTTACAAATCTGATTTGGTTCTTGGAGGACAGAAAAGGGGTCCTGCTTAAATGTTTATATAATGAGGCAGATGAATAGTAATTTAGCATTTCCTGTTCCCCCCCCCCAGCTTCTATAAAAGTGCTACTGACTTGACACATCATACAGTATTAGTCTTGATATGTGGTACATACCATCATTTCATCCACTCTATACTTCTACACTAACTTTGATCCAACCAGTTCATCCACTCTATTTTGCTGCACTGACATAGATCCTAACAGTTTGTCCACAATATATCGGCTACACTAATAAGGATCCAATCAGTTAATTTACTCCATATTTATACACTAATATGGATCCAATCAGTTAATTTACTCCATATTTATATACTAATATGGATCCAATCAGTTCATCCACTCTATTTTGCTACACTGACATAGATCCTAATAAACAATATATCTGCTACACTTATATGGATCCAATCAGTTCATCCACACTATAACTGCTAAACTAATATGGATCCAATCAGATAATCCACTCTATATTGCTACATGAATATGGATCCAATCAGTTAATCCACTCTAAATTGCTAAACTAATATGGATCCAATCAGTTCATCCACTCTTTATTGCTACACTAATATGGATCCAATCAGTTCATCTACCCTATAACGGCTACACTCCAATCAGTTCATCCACTCTATAATGCTACACGTATATGGATCCAATCAGTTCATCCACCTTATACTGCTACACTAACACAGATCCTATCAGTTCATCCACACTATAACTGCTAAACTAATATGGATCCAATCAGATAATCCACTCTATATTGCTACATGAATATGGATCCAATCAGTTAATCCACTCTAAGTTGCTAAACTAATATGGATCCAAGCAGTTCATCCACTCTTTATTGCTACACTAATATGGATCCAATCAGTTCATCTACCCTATAACGGCTACACTCCAATCAGTTCATCCACTCTATAATGCTACACGTATATGGATCCAATCAGTTCATCCACCTTATACTGCTACACTAACACAGATCCTATCAGTTCATCCACACTATAACTGCTAAACTAATATGGATCCAATCAGATAATCCACTCTATATTGCTACATGAATATGGATCCAATTAGTTCATCCACTCTATGTTGCTAAACTAATATGGATCCAATCAGTTCATCCACTCTTTATTGCTTCACTAATATGGATCCAATCAGTTCATCCATAACTGCTACACTAACATGGATACTTTCAATTAATCCACAATATATTGCTACACTAATATGGATCCTTTAAATTCATTCACTCCATCTCACTATAGGCAGGAGCCTATAAATAATAAACAATGCAACAATGTCAGTAACTTAACATGTATAATACAGGTATGGGATCCTTTATCTGGAAACCTGTTATCCAGAAAGTTCTGAATTACGGGAAGGCCATCTTACTCAGACTCCATTTTATCCAAATAATCCAATTTTTTAAATTATTTCCATTTTCTATGTAATAATAAAACAGTAGCTTGTACTTGATTCAAGTTCCAATCCATATTGGAAGCAAAACCAGCCTATTGGATTTATTTAATGTTTACATGATTTTCTAGAAGACTTAAGGTATGAAGATCTAAATTATGGAAAGATCTGTTATCTGGAAAACCCCAGGTGCCATTCATTCTGGATAACAGGTCCCATATCTTTTTTAATTTTCTATCTTCCTGCATTAAGCGCTGGTATACTGAACTATATAATAAATAGGCCAGAATGATATAACCTCTCAACAAACAGAGTCACAAGAGCCAAGGAATGAAAGAGATAAGCCAAGTCTTGGGAATTACACATAGAAACTTTGTTTTAAAAAAAAGTATAAACAATTTGTAAATACTTCCTATAGAAATCTAACGGTATTTGGGCTGTATTGAAGCCAAGGTCACGATTTTCCATGATTTATGACATATTTGCTCTGCATATGCAAATGATACTCTTGACATGGGGAATCAAATCATCTACAAACACGACTTCAACTGAATGTGGACATTAATATTCCATTTAACTTTAATCTAGGCTGCGATTAGGGAAACACAAACCATGCCTTGTATCTGGACATCAAATGACTAAATCCGCTAAGGATTAATGGACTTTGTAACAATCAATTCTGTAAATCCACTAACTGAATTTATTTTCACAGTCATTTTAACACAGTGAAGCCATTCGGGTGCTGTCGGTGTCTATTGCTCCCAGTTAGTCTGCAGACTCCACTTGTTCACGGGCTGAGTCCCAGCTGGAAGATTTCACTGGGGTTAATCTCTGGATATGAATTCCTAATATACAGTAATTCCTAATAAGAAAACATATGACAATAAACAGATGACATTCATCTGCACAAAAGCCTCTTATGAAGCTGCCTCACAACTGTTTGGATAATCACTTGTGACACACACCAAAACCATTTCGCTCAGTAACCAGATCATTTTCTTCTAATAATTAAACAAATTCCTTAAAAAGGTAATAGAATGAGTTCTTTCAAGATGAGAAATAGCAGGAATACAGAAATTCCTGGGTCCTGCTATGGTTTTGGGGGGGTATTTGGAAGGATTATATGTTTGCACATCAAAAAGTAGCAAGAAGATGAGATCTTTGAAAAAATATTGTACGTCATTGCGGGTCATTAAAAAACATTTGTATGACAAATTCGGAACACTGAGGCTTCTCTATTTGGAGCTTCGGGAACAAAAAAAGGAAATTTTAGAAAAGAAAACAAGTTCAGCACAGAAATTGCTTAGATTTCCTGTTTTCCCTCGCTTGTAAAACCTCAAACCCAGAACGAGCAACTTTCCTCAACCTCAACTATGCATAGAACATTGACTTGGTCGGGCATGTTACCCACAGAGGATAAACTGTGTGTTCATAAAGAGAATGGATAAAAAAAAAAACATTAGGCAGCAATAAATAAGCCTGTATTTTATGTACTTAAACTAGCAGCCTCCACTACTCTCTCCGCCACTGTATTCCCTACACAACACAAACTTAAAGCAACATCAGTGATAGAAAGTCACTTGCAAAACTAAGGTTGTTCTATCAAAGATGCCTGATGGTGGGTTTCACAAGTTGGGGTGCATGGAGGTGTCTGGCCAGGCAAAATACGGGTAGACAGCGTCGAACTGGGGAGTCCAGGGCCCACCGTTACTGCTGCTTCAGGGACCCACACTCCCATGGGCTCCCTGCCGCAACACAACCCCTCTCCACCCCCTCCAGGGGTGTTTCTATACCCCTTGCCACCCTGAGGCGGTCTTCCCTTTATCGCAAGTTGAGGGGGGGGGCTTTGTGCAGAGAGCACAACTGCACTAGAATAGCCAGAATTCTTATTTAAAAATTGTAATTTGGGCTCTTAAAAGTTACCAGGAGCGGCTTTTTGCCACCCCTGGTAACTTGCGATCTACTGCCCCTAAGCCGAGTTTCTGAACTCACCTGATGGCAGGAGTGCCACTGTGCACCCCCATGCATACCTTATTTTATCTTGTTGCTGCGACAATCGGGCCAGGGTGGGTATAAGGCTGCAGCACCCTGGGCCAGGAGCAGGTCTGCATCATCGATCCCACCAGGTTTTTTTCCACTCCCCAGCAAACCCAATCCGACCTTGCATTTAAAGGAGGGGTTCATGCGGTTTCTCCCTGACAGTAATTATTCATATTCCTTCATAATAGAAATCCATCACTGAACTTCAAAAGAGCTGCAGAAGCACATGTAGGTAGACATGTTTGCATTCGACATTTGGTAAAGAAAGTTCTCTGTCTATTATTATGAGAACAAGTTTACCTGTGTATGGGCACTCGGACTAGCCCACCTGACCAATAATTTGTTGAAAATCGGCCACATATTGATTAGATTGGTTTACAAATCTCACTGGGGAGATGACCACATTGGTTCGTTGATGCAGTCCTCAGCTCAACATCCTATATCTCCGTCATCCTGATCCAATCATCAGTCTGATATTGCCCACCTTAAGGTGAGCATATTGGGGAATGATACACTTGTTTCATGACCTCCATAAATGAGTAGATCTTTCAAAGTTTGGGATAGTTTTACACTGGTGATAATGTTGGTGATAATGTTGGATCCCTCTCCTGCACAGAGGCCAATATTATTAAGTTTGACAGAGCACAGAGAGGTCCAAAACATTGCCATTTTTACATATGTATGCGGGCTGAATATTGCACTTATTACTATACAAGCTACTGGAGTATAGGCAAGATTTTATTTTTATATTGATACAGTTTTAAAGGGAAGATCTGGCCATCTTCTTTACAAATACCTTCATGCACTTTTTTAATTACTCGTGTTTCTTAGAATAAAATGGACTATAACTGTTCTCTTACATTTATTCTGAGAGGGGTGGTTCGCGTTTAAATTCACTTTTGGTATGATCTACAGTACACATTCATATTCTTAGACAACTTGCAAATGTTTTTCATATTTTTTGTGGTCCTTGAATAATTAAGCCTTTTTATTAACAGCTCTCTAGTATGGAACTTCAGCAGCTATCTGGTTGGTAGGGTCCAGTTTACCCTACCAAGAAGGCTGTGGTTTAAATGAAAGACTGGAAGACGAATATGAAAGGCCAGAATAGAGAGAAGAGTAATAAAAGGTAATAATAACAATACAATTGTAGCATCACAGAGCAATAGGTTTTTTTTTTGCTGCAGGTGTCAGTGAGCCCAATTTGAAAGATAGAGAGATGTAAGAAAAGGAGACAACAATTCAAAACACCTATAATTGGAAAGATTCTAAAAAGAGGACATTCTATACATACTAGGTGTTACCTTAAAGGTAAACAACCTCTTTAAGTTATTTCCTACAAAGCAAAAAAAAAAACAGTTTAAATCATAGTATTACTGGGCCCCACAACAAATTATTTCTCAGGCCCCCAAAATGTCTAGAGGTTGATCTGTTTTACCAATATGTATTGAAATTGTATATGCTTCCTTTGTAGTCTGCTTCCTTTGTAGTTACACCCCTTATAGTATCCCTTTTAAGTTGGCCCTATACATTAAAGGAGAAGGAAAGGCAAAAAGTAAGTAAGCTTTATCAGAAAGGTCTATATAAACACACCAGTAAACCCTCAAAGTAATGCTGCTCTGAGTCCTCTGTTAAAAGAAACACAACATTTCTTTCCCTCTATTGTGTACACATGGGCTTCTGTATCAGACTTCCTGTTTTCAGCATAAACCTCCAGGGCTTGGGCTTGAGCATGCTCAGTTTGCTCCTCTCCCCCTCCCTCCTCCCATCTCTGCTGTAATCTGAGCTCAGAGCTGTAAGTAAACAGGGAGAGACTCAGGCAGGAAATGATGTCACACCAAGTTTATATGGCAGCTGCTATCGTAAACAAACAGAGACAGTGTCTACAGCTGTTTACTCAGGTATGGTAAAGCATTCTGCAGAATAAGAATAAATATAGCATTTAACCTTGCACTATTGTGGCTAATCTGTTGCCAATAAACTGTTTTGGAGCTTTCCTTCTCCTTTAAGAGCTTGCCAAACTAGTGGATCGTTACCCCATGTGCAGGGCCAAATTGGGCTGATCTAATCATTTGGCCAACAATTAAATAATAACAGAGGCCTTTTTAAAAATTGTATTTGTCCTTAGAGATGCCTTTTTATATGAATGCAGAATAAGAGAGAATTTCATGTTCTACAGCTTTTCTTCTGCAGTTTTCTTGACTCTTTGGACCCTGTGATTCCTTTGTTTCCCCGCTGCTGTTCTTCCATGTAACAGTGTGGGTTGAAATGGCCTCACCTACAGTTTATTCACCTTTTTGTGAACTTCATCTCATAGACTTGTTCTTGTCTGTGCCAGAGAAGAGTTTATTGTGTGTTTTGTAATTTTCTTCCCAACTTAGAACTCCTTGAACATTTTCTAAGCTCCCTGCCAAAGTATTCCACCTCATTTTCCAGAACAAGATGCACTTTGGACCATTACACTGCAAGCATGATCTTTTGAGGTCAGCTGTAATCCTTACCTGTGTAAGTACTTGTTCTACATTGTGGGCTTTTCTTTGTGTTACTAAAAGAAGTGAGAAAGGGCTCTGAAGTGCACCAGTCCATGTAGTGAATACACGCATACCTTCCCTCTGCTTTACATCTACTTTATTGCTCTGTTCTGGGAAGGTAGGCAATTCCCAGAGCAGTTTCTTTTCCAGAGCACTTTAGCACAAGGTTGAATCAGTAAGAATCCAGGGTATTTTAAAGAAGCCCTTTAAGTAATGAACAATATAAATCCAGCACTTAAAATTGCCAATACACAAATATAAAAGTAAGAGGGAAAAAAGGTAAATGACCCTTAATGCCAGTTCCAGCACTCACATTAATCATTATCTTAGTCAATAAAAACCACAACCTGCTGCACATTCAGTTCTGGATGTTCCCTTTATATATTCAATATAATTCAAGAAGAAAATGGTCAGAAGATGAGCATATTGGTGAGCCTGAGGGTTACTCTCAGTGTTAAAGGGCCAGTAACAATAGAAAATGCCAATATACTTTCTGTAATGTTCACTTAGGGGCTGATTCACTATGGGTCGAATATCGAGGGTTAATTAACCCTCGATATTCGACTAGCAATTGAAATCCTTCGACTTCGAATATCGAAGTCGAAGGATTTAGCGCAAATTCTGCGATCGCACGATCGAAGGATTATTCCTTTGATCGAACGATTAAATCCTTCGAATCGAACGATTCGAAGGATTTTAATCCAACGATCGAAGGAATATCTTTCGATCAAAAAAACTTAGGCAAGCCTATGGGGACCTTCCCCATAGGCTAACATTGACTTCGGTAGCTTTTATCTGCCGAACTAGGAGGTCGAAGTTTTTTTTTAAAGAGACAGTACTTCGACTCTTGAATGGTCGAATAGTCGAAACGATTTTTAGTTAGAATCCTTCGATTCGAAGTCGTAGTCGAAGTAGCCCATTCGATGGTCAAAGTAGCCCAAAAAAACCTTCGAAATTCAAAGTTTTTTTACTTCGAATCCTTCACTCGAATTTAGCGAATCAGCCCCTTAATCTGAACTTTTCCATATTCTACCAGATTTTTGTGAAGGTATATTTCTATTCCAAAATGAGTGCACCCGTAGGGTTTTATAAGTATAATGGCATGAATATTATTATCTAAAGGTCAAACATCAGCTGCCACTCCAAACCTAGGGAGCTTATTGGCCCAAGTCTGGGGGTCCATAATTAATACATAGACCATCTTCATCTTCTTCTTTTATACAAGTAACAATGAAACACATCTTTCAATAAAAATTGGAAAAGAGTATGATCAGCTTAAACCCTGTTCATTGAATCATTGTTAAATAATAGGGCATATTGTCCCTTTTTACAACATTAGTTCAATTAATCGGGCTTGCAGGCAGAAGCATCTTAGATAAGTGGTGAAGTGTTTGCCCTAAAAGAACTATCTCGCAGGGCAAATAATCTTGCAATCAGATAAGATGCCAATCACCCCTGATGAAGTACCCAATGGTGGAATAAATTTCTTTATACCAACATTTTTTAATCTGCAATATATCTAGGGCCTTAAAGGGATACTGTCATGGGAAAAATATTTTTTTTCCAAAATGCATCAGTTAATAGTGCTGCTCCAGCAGAATTCTGCACTGAAATCCATTTCTCAAAAGAGCAAACAGATTTTTTTATATTCAATTTTGAAATCTGATATGAGGCTAGACATACTGTCAATTTCCCAGCTGCCCCAAGTCATGTGACTTGTGCTCTGATAAACTTCAATCACTCTTTACTGCTGTACTGCAAGTTGGAGTGATATCACCCCCTCCCTTTCCCCCCCCCAGCAGCCAAACAAAAGAACAATGGGAAGGTAACCAGATAGCAGCTCCCTAACACAAGATAACAGCTGCCTGGTAGATCTAAGAACAACATTCAATAGTAAGAACCCATGTCTCACTGAGACACATTCAGTTACATTGAGAATGAAAAACAGCAGCCTGCCAGAAAGCATTTCTCTCCTAAAGTGCAGGCACAAGTCACATGACCAGGGGCAGCTGGGAAATTGACAAAATGTCTATCCCCATGTCAGATTTAGAAATGGAATATAAAAAATCTGTTTGCTCTTTTGAGAAATGGATTTCAGTGCAGAATTATGCTGGAGTAGCACTATTAACTGATGCGTTTTGAAAAAAACATGTTTTCCGATGACAGGGTCCCTTTAAGCAGTAGTCCACACATTGATGGCTCTCTCCTATACATATTTTTTTTGTACTTACCAAATTCTGTTCCATGAAGAATACTTGGTGCAATATTTTTTTTTTTCTGCAATGAGTTTATTTTTCCAAATCTGACTGCCAGCTCCCACCCTCTGTCTGTTGGTCTCTTATGCTGGTCCAAAAGTTGCAAGCTAGACCCAGCAGCAATGCATTAATTTGATACGTAGGATGTAACCAGCCTAATAGACCACTGTACTGTCAACCCCAATATTAGGCTGAATCATTTCCACAAAAGAAAAACAGCAACATGTCTATCACAATATCACTATAGTCAGTGCTTGCACCAAAATGATTTCGCTTTGCAAAATGAGCGGCGTGAAATGCAATGGTACCAATACTAACAACCACTCACAACATAAGACAAGATGGGATGAGCTGATGGTTCATTCCTACCTTTCACTCTCCCATCTGCTCCTGAAATATTTGGAAATGACAAAGGAAAAAAAAAACACACACACACACACAGAAAAAAAAAACAGAGACAGAAACCATAAAGAGGATTTAAGTGAATGTAAAAAAAAAAGATTCTGTTGTGTCCATTTGCTCACCTAAATAGGTTCCAGTGCTATGAGCAGCAAACTCTGCATCTTCTGGATGAAGTATAAAAGCGCACAGACCAATGCCAAGAAATAAAGCAGAACAGTTAGAAAGCCAGCCACAAGTGCAAAAGAAAATTCACTTAAAACAAAAAAAAAATGACATTTTGAAGGACATAAAGCACTGCACAAATACATAAGAAATCTGTTTTTCTGCTGACAGTAAAGGTAATAATTCCCCTTATATGTCATTTTCATTTGTCTTGAAAACTTATTTTCTTGTTTAACACATTATTTTTGCAGGGCTGTCTTTAGGGGTAGCAAGTGTCACGGCACAACAGCCTTCCTGGAGACCCATTATTTATAATCTATGTTGCTGGCAGTACAGTTACAGGTCCCAGGTGAAGTAATTCTGTTGTATGGGTTCTATGTAAATGTCCACTCATGGACAAATTTTTTATTACGATAGAACCATCTGACCTATTATCCTTTACCTGTTGTTTAACAACTGCCTCTAGATGCTGATAGGTGCTGGAAGTCACAACAACAACGATCTGAAGTATTACTGCTTCCATCTCTGCAACCATACAATCGCACTCCCTTCCCAGAGACTATTATCCACTTTTACTATAGGCACCATCTCTCCCTACTATACCTGATATCCTACAGTCACACTCCCTTCCCAGAGACTATTATCCCACTGTTACTATAGACACCATCTCTCCCTACTATACCTGCTATCCCACAGTCACACTCCCTTCCCAGAGACTATTATCCCACTGTTACTATAGGCACCATCTCTCCCTACTATACCTGCTATCCCACAGTCACACTCCCTTCCCAGAGACTATTATCCCACTGTTACTATAGGCAACATCTCTCCCTACTATACCTGCTATCCCACAGTCACACTCCCTTCCCAGAGACTATTATCCACTGTTACTATAGGCACCATCTCTCCCTACTATACCTGCTATCCCACAGTCACACTCCCTTCCCAGAGACTATTATCCCACTGTTACTATAGGCACCATCTCTCTCTACTATACCTGCTATCCCACAGTCACACTCCCTTCCCAGAGACTATTATCCACTGTTACTATAGGCACCATCTCTCCCTACTATACCTGCTATCCCACAGTCACACTCCCTTCCCAGAGACTATTATCCCACTGTTACTATAGGCACCATCTCTCTCTACTATACCTGCTATCCCACAGTCACACTCCCTTCCCAGAGACTATTATCCACTGTTACTATAGGCACCATCTCTCCCTACTATACCTGCTATCTCACAGCCACAGTCCCTTCCCAGAGACTATTATCCCACTGTTACTATAGGCACCATCTCTCCCTACTATACCTGCTATCCCACAGTCACACTCCCTTCCCAGAGACTATTATCCCACTGTTACTATAGGCACCATCTCTCCCTACTATACCTGCTATCCCACAGTCACAGTCCCTTCCCAGAGACTATTATCCACTGTTACTATAGGCACCATCTCTCCCTACTATACCTGCTATCCCACAGTCACACTCCCTTCCCAGAGACTATTATCCCGCTGTTACTATAGGCACCATCTCTCCCTACTATACCTGCTATCCCACAGTCACAGTCCCTTCCCAGAGACTATTATCCACTGTTACTATAGGCACCATCTCTCCCTACTATACCTGCTATCCCACAGTCACTCTCCCTTCCCAGAGACTATTATCCCACTGCTACTATAGACACTATCTCTCCCTACTATACCTGCTATCCCACAGTCACACTCCCTTCCCAGAGACTATTATCCCACTGTTACTATAGGCACCATCTCTCCCGACTATACCTGCTATCCCACAGTCACACTCCCTTCCCAGAGACTATTATCCCACTGTTACTATAGGCACCATCTCTCCCTACTATACCTGCTATCCCACAGTCACACTCCCTTCCCAGAGACTATTATCCCACTGTTACTATAGGCACCATCTCTCCCGACTATACCTGCTATTCCACAGATAAAGAGTTCCATCTCAAAAGCTGTAATCTACTAGTTACTTTTGCACTGTATGTGCAGTTGAGGGCTATTAGTTTCCTTTTATTCTTCTGCTTATATCTGTGACTCTGCAGGGCCCCTTTTAGGTGCATTGACTAAGCTGGTGTCCCCGTTTGAACCTTCCCAAAGACAGCTCTTCTCCTGTGCAAATAACATTTGTAGGACTGTATCTCATATAAAATATGTATGTTTGCAGTCTGATTTTGTCTCCCAGGACTGCAATTGTCTGATTTTCAAACAATCCTCTTTCGAAATTTCCGCAATATAATTTTTACAGGAATAACGGAGAAAATTGTCAATTATAAGGATTCATTACACAACTGAGCAAACAGAAAAGCAGATTTCAGACTGGAGGCCTGGAGTACAGTGCAATTACCAGCCTTGCTTGGTTCATAGAATTATTTTTGGACAAATATGACCTTGGTGCTTAAGGCTATCAAAATTCTTTGACTTTTTTATTAATTGCTTTATTTATATAAGGTCCCGGCAATTTACCTGCTAATTCCACATTATTTGTGCTGACTTTTACTGTGCTTACATTGGCTGCTTAATGCTTTGGACATTTCAGGACACTATATTCAGTCTGTAATATAATATGATTCTTAAAACATGCTGAAATAAGGTCTTTAATATATATTTTAACAATTACAAGAAAATTAAAGTACAAATATTATTTCATAAAATTGCATAAATCATTTTTACTTTTATAGGCGATTGAAATAAGTCTTTAATTTAATAATTTGTGGTCAAAACGTTCTATACTTTATATTAAAAGAAGTCTGCGTTTATCAAATTTTGTCTTGGCACTAATTACGCAGAATATGACTGCAGAAAAAAGGTTATTGAGTTGCATTAAAAAAAAAATCTGTTTTTCATCTTAAATGCCACTGAATCAAAGTAATGCCAAAATAATGTATCAGCATTGCTAAAAAGCCTGTGTAAATACTTTATTTCCCTGTACATGTGGGTCAATCCCAAGTCAAAAATGCCGGGTGCTAACCCTAGGGTGTGGGGTTTGATTTGTCTGGATTTAAGAGGGTGGAGCTGGGTTGGATTGTGAAATGTTTTAGCCACATTTTAGGGAGAATTTGGGATTGTTGGATTGGATACTCCAAATCCATATCTTTTGAACTGCTCAGTGGCGTAACTAGTTGTTACTGGGCCCCATAGCAAATTCAATTTAGGGCCCCAAAATATTTATAAGTTGGCCTATTTTACCAAGATATATTAAAATTGCTAATTAATTGGGTCTCACTGGGCCCCCTACACTCCTGGGCCCCCCTGTAACTGCAGGGTCTGCTTCCTCTATAGTTACGCCCCTGGAACTGCTTTTTAACAGTGAAAAGAGGAAAGTGGTCATGGGAAAATGATTGGCAATTCTAAGCACTAAAATACATGGCAGATTAGAGACAATTGGTTATTTTTATTTTGTCTTGACGCTTACTTTTCCATGGGGCATATTGAATATTCAGAATAAAACTGGGATAAGCATGGGTGAGCGTTTACACTAACATGCCTTCTTCAGTCTGGAGTAAAGGTTTGGCACATACAAGGCATTCTGATCACTGCTACTGGGTAACAGTAATGGGAATATCCAGCTAACCCCAGTTCATTTCCTACTTCTTCTGTCTAAAACGGATGCCTGGAAATGTACTTTCCAACACTTGAAATAATTGACCACCTTCATTCGGCTTTAGGGGCACAAAACGCGTAGGGTCATAAGGAGATGTCCATTTTTAATGTAAAACAATATACATATTTTTTTTTTACTTTACACTTGTGGCCCTGTGAAATCTCGAGTGTGCCTGAAGTCCCTTTCAACGGTATTGGGTGGTAATGTGCCCAGTATGGGAGTGTAAATACTCGATGGATTCTGGTGCCCATTTGAGCACTCGCATCACAGTGTCAGTGATCAAAAAGCCTTGTATGCTACACAATTTAGACCTGTATAATCTAAACCTGAAGAACATGATATAAACATGGAAGTGCTGTGTCCTTCACCGCTTTCACAGTAGACGAACAGAAAAATTGCAAAGCAATGGTTGCGGCTTCAGCTTGATTTCCCTTATGAAATGCTGTAGCTCAATGTAAGCATAACAAAACCAAAATGAGGAAAGTCTGCAATAAAACTGAAACCCCAGACAAAACTTAAAACTCTGTAACTTAGTTAAAGAAAAGAAATAAGCCATTTTCCTTTGATTTTATGTTTTTTTTTTGTTTTTGGTCCGTCTGTTTGATGTCTATCATTGAGTAAGCATCGAGCACTTCTGGTAAGCTTCCCAATGAATAACTAGTACACATGAAGCATACAGAAATGCAGACTACAATACTATAAAGGAAACCAGACTTACACAGAACACAGTATAAAACCCCCAAAAGGCCAGAATAAATGAATTTCATTTTTTTTTTTCAGACATAAATGTTATTGCACATACCAAAGCATAACGACAGTATAAAGACAATGCTGTTCGCTGTAGTAAAGGAAGTATGGAAAGTCTATAACAATTGTTTTCTAAGCGTGTTCTAAACCGCATTCAGTTAAATGCCGAACACATGTTGTCTAAATACAGCTACTTGGCAAAGCAAAGAAACGTTTGTACATGTACCTTCAATTTCCTCTGAGAAGCAAAATAGAAGAAAGGGAAAGGAAATGATTAGATGTTTAAGAAAAAAAAATACAAAGGGGGGGGGGGTTGAACAGTTACATTTTGATTAAAAATATCCACCTACCATACTCAACAGTTTCCTCATCTTAGAACAGCCAAAAAGAAAAAGATATATATTTTTAAGTTAAGAGTATTAAAAAACAGGGATGCATGTTAGGAGGCAGTAGGCACAGATTGCAAACATTATGGAAATAGACATGTTTATATTATTTTAATAATACGCAAAATGGCACACGGTTCAACCTGGGCTGGAGACACTGCACTCACCACCGACTGAGCACGTATTGAAGTCCATGGTGAATGTCGGCATGAGGAATAAGGGAACGCACAAGACACACGTACATATAGGAGAAGGAGATTTTCTATAGACACAGTATGTTACACCCTAATATATTCATATGTTCAGTAGCAAAAAAAAAGCTAAGTCTTTATATGAAGGCCGAGAATCTGCTTCCTATGCCACTAGCTTTATGTTCTTAAAAACGTTAGCCTTTGGTTTTACTTGTAATTCAACAACAGATATAGGCCCTCCAGCTTCCCTCACTCCACCCCTTGTGAAATAAAATAAAAGCTGGTTTAGGCTAGGGCCAGATGAATGCAGTTTCTCCGCAGGCCGAGAATCCAATCCACCGCCGTTTCTCCGCTCCTGCTCTGGCTGCACCCAAAAGCAGGCGGCCATGGCAGATTTCGGTGCTGAAACGAGACAGATTTTGTGACAAAATCCACCCGCAGTTCAGAAGACAAAACGAGCAGCAGGGCAGAGTATTCTCCGCAGGTGGAGAATCCGCAATCCTAAGCATAGTCTGGCCCTAGCCTTAAGATTTGGCTCTTTTTTTAATAAGTGCTGGCTGAAATAAAAAGCCATTACTCGTAGATAAGTTACTGAAAGTGGAATATAGATATGGGATCCATTATCCAGAATGTTTAGGTTTTCTGGACAAGAAATCTTTCCACAATATGGACCTCATGCCTTATGCTTCTATCAGCATAAAACTGCACCGGCCCGGGGTTATATCTCCTTCTTCGCATGCGCAGTAGAACGAAAAGCCGTACTTTAACTAAAAAGTTGCCTATTTTGTTTAACTGTACATGCTTCTGCCCCGGGAAACTTGAAGAAAGAAGAAGGCGGAAGAGGAACGCTCCGTGGTGCGCGTCGGAATAACCCCGGCCGGTGCAGTTTTCTGCTGATAGGAGGGGTTTCTGGTAAGTCAATACAATCACTTGGGGTGCCTGACGTTTGGCACCCCCAAGTGCACCAAGCCTTCTCCGTTAAACCCCTCTACCCCATTTAGTTTGTTTGTTACAGCTTGAGCATATCTTTGGTTCTCTATAAAAAGCTTTGCAGTGAAGAGGACAGTTGGTAAATGGGATAAAGCTACAGGCTAAATATGGAAAACACAAGGTAATATACATTAAGTGTATTATATGATCAAATTCATTATATACTGAGAATTCCTGGATTCCTGTTAATTGTAGCAAACCTCTATTTAATTCAGCCAAGTCACTTCAGCATCTCCAGTAATAAGAGAAATGATTACACTGAGCACATGGAAGGATGAACAAACAAGATATGTTTCTCATAAATGACTTCATTCTTTTGCAGATGGAGGGCACTCGCGATGTGGAAGGGCCCTCCGCCAACTCCTTGATGATTGGACAACGAGTGATCATAACTCAGAGTATGACTATGACTGCAGAGTATGACTGCACTATGTGGCAGTGTAATCACCTTAATCCAATTTCCTTCTGTGGAAAGAGAACTGTAGAGAGGACCTCCAAGGGGCCCCTAAACCAGGCTTCACAATAACGGCCACTGCTAATTAAAATAGGCACACTGATTTTAGATCAGGGAGATTGCCATAGCAGCTTTAAAGATGTTATAATGCTAAAAGTGGGTGGTTGTTTAGATCAGTTTACATCAGCTTCCTTTAAAACAAAAACAGCTGTACAGATAAAATGTATGAAATCAGTCATATTTTATCCCTATTAGACCTTAAAGGGCTCTACTATAAAACTAATGTTTTCATTCACCTCTTGCAAAAACATGAAGGTTACCGTTTAGAATTATTGTAAGAAACGATCTGGATACAGTGGGTTATTTCATGTACAGGTTTGGTATAAGATCTTCATCTAAAATCAGTTTGCTTTCATTTTGAAGATGTGGGCGTTATTCTGGTCTAAAGAGCAATTAAAGCCTGACAAGGGATTTGGCTAGAACGGGATTCAGATCAGGATTCTGCTGTATCCATATCCTGCAAAAAGCTTCCTAGTTCAGACAGTGCCATTCTCAGATGGCCTTCCCGTAATTAGCATCTTTCTGGACAACGGGTTTCCCGGAATTTCCATACCTGCATGTCTAGTTATTTTTCAGTTCTAACTACAGGTATGGGACCTTTTATCCAGAATGCTCGGGACCTGGGTTTTTCCAGATAAGGGATCTTTCTGAAATTTTGATATTCCTACTTTAAGTCTACTAGAAAATCATTTACCCATTAAATAAACCCAATAGGCTGGTTTTGCTTCCAATAAGAATTAATTATATCTTAGTTTGGATCAAGTACAAGCTATTGTTTTATTATTACAGAGAAAAAGGAAATAATTGTAAAAAAATAGGATTATTTGGATAAAATGGAGTCTATGGGAGACAGCCTTTCCATAATTCAGAGCTTTCTAGATAATGGGTTTCCGGAATTTTTTGTACCTTTATGTCTAGTTATTTTTCGGTCCTACTATCTACCGATATGGGACCTTTTATCCAGAATACTTGGGACCTGGGTTTTTCCAGATAAGGATCTTTCCGAAATTTGGATCATGTAAACATTAAATAATCCCAATAGGCTGGTTTTGCTTCCAAGGATTAATTATATTTTAGTTGGGATCAAGTACAAGCAACTGTTTTATTATTACAGAGAAAAAGGAAATCAAAAATTAGGATTATTTTTATAAAATGGAGTCTATAGAAGACAGCCTTTCCATAATTCTGAGCTTTCTGGATAATGGAAACGTTGCCCCCTTTTTTGTATATATATATGTGCTAAAAGGATTTTGTTCAGCAACTACAGTGTGCTACTGGATTTCTTCTTCTGTATGCACTAGGGATGCACCGAATCCAGGATTCGGTTCGGGATTCGGCCTTTTTCAGCAGGATTCGGATTCGGCCGAATCCTTCTGCCCAGCCGAACCGAATCCGAATTTGCATATGCAAATTAGGGGTGGGAGGGAAATTGCATGACTTTTTGTCAGAAAACAAGGAAGTAAAAAATGTTTTCTCCTTACCACCCCTAATTTGCATATGCAAATTAGGGTTCAGATTCGGTTCGGTATTCGGCCGAATCTTTCACGAAGGATTCGGGGGTTCGGCCGAATCCAAAAAAGTGGATTCGGTGCATCCCTAGTATGCACGGTGTAATAAATGGACTTCTACTAAGCTACTGTATAGACTTTATTTTTCAATAAAGCTGATAAGATTTATCAATGCTCCGACAATGACTGCCCAGTGCATACGTTCTCAGTTGTAACATAAATATTAGCTGGCAGGATACCTCTGAAATATCGCGCTCAAGGTCTAGTTTTACTTTGGAAGTTTAATAGTGGAAATTCTATTTTTTAATATGGATATGAAATTCCATAGTTTTCTTTTTATGACTTTTTTTTCCCCCCGTTTGCTTGGATCCTGGCATATAAACATCACTGTATATGGTAGAAGTTCACCAGGCTCATGTAATACTGGTGCAGGATTCGCTTTCACAAGCTTGTTCAGGACCAAAAAGCCAAAAGGGCAAAATAAATTAAGTCGAAATACCTAAAACAGATGTTGGTGTAAATTCCACTGGAAAGAAAATATTTATTTTAATATGTGCGTTTTAGATTATACTTAGAAAAAGTAACGTTTGGTAACTAGTGTTTTGCATGGATTTAGAACAAGGCTTGTGAGTGACCTACAATGGAAGGTGCTGGGCAGATTTATCAAGGATCGAATTGAAAATTCTAATTTTTGAGTTTTTCAAACGCAAATCGAAATTCGAGTCGAATTTGATTTAAGTTTTCGGGTCAATTTAATTCATCTGAGCTTGATAAATTCGATTTTTTAATGAATTTCAATGGTCCAATTTCGAGTTTATGGGAGTTTTTAAAAATACATGAATTTGAAATTCGACCTTTGATAAATGTGCCTCTAAGACACAGAGTTTCAGGTGTTATCTGGGTGCTGCAGTTATATTGTGAGAGAGAGCAAATCTGTCTTTTTTGAATATCAAATATTCAACAAAATATTTCGGCAGCTGCTGCACTGAGCCCAACCCCCAATTTGCATATTCAGATTTAAGAATAATTTCAAATATAAAAGGCACGGGAATGAAAGGGTTCAGATACAGTTTGGCTGAAGACTTAGGCATCAGAAGCTGTGCCGGCATACGAACAAATCCCAAACTAAATATTGGGGTTCAGTGCAGCACTTTTTTTTTTTACCCTAGCAACCAGCAGAGCCTGAGACCATTTTAACCCACACAAGCCATGTCCAAAGTTATTATATTACTTTCGAATACAATTTCAAATACAAATTGCATGTAGTAGGCTTGCCTAAATATAGTTTTGCATACTGGACCTTAGAAACTGTTTTCACTGGTTAAAGTTCACCTTTAAGTTAACTTTTAGTATGTTAATGAATGGCTAAGTCTAAGCAACTTTTCAATTGGTCTTTTATTCTTTTGAATAGTTTTTTAATTATTTGCCTTGATCTTTTGACTCTTTCCAGCTTTCAAATGAATATCACTAACCTCATCTAAAAAAAACAAATGCTCTATAAGGTTACAAATGTATTATTATTGCTACTTTTTATCACTTTTTTTTTCTTTTCAGGCCTCTCCTATTTATATTCCAGTCTCTTATTCAAATCAATGCATGGTTGCTAGGATCATTTGGACCCTAGCAATCAGATTGCTGAAAGTGCAAACTGGAGAGCTGCTGAATAAAAAATGAAACAGCTCAAAAACCAAAAAAAAATAATAAACAAATGCAAATTGTCTCAGAATATCACGCTTTCGACATCATACCAAAGGTTAGTTGATAGTTGAACAACCCCTTTTAGGAAAGAAATGATATAAGGGGAGGTTAGATATTTCTCGACCCGACCCTAACCTGCCCCCTCCCAATCCGCACCCAGCCCAGGCCCGCTGCTGCCCTATATTTATAGACCTGCGCCTGCCCCGCAGTGACGTCACAAAATAGGCGGGCGGGTGCAAGTCTATAAATTTTGGCGCCGGAAGTAATAGGTCGCCGGGCTGGGAGAGCAGGAGAAGAGCTCGACCCGGATCCAAAGATTTTGAGCAGTAGTCGGCCCGAACTCACACGACCCACGGGTTTCGGGCCAGCCCGCACATCACTATTGCATTATAACGAATATGTAATGGGTCAGTAACTTTGACCTTGAATGCAACCGGTGGAAGCACAGAACCCCTTATCACTTATAGAAGGTCTAGTGGGGGTATAAGGCAGAACTGTTTCCCATAGTGTAGGCTGTAGGTACTGAATAATGCACACGTAGGGATGCCACCTCATGCTTTTAATACTGGCCACATGTTGAACCCACATCCTGCATGGCTAATTATCAATTAATTTAGGTGCATGCTGCAGACTAAAATCTTTTACGTGCCACCATGCACCTAAATAAAGTGCTAACTAGCCATGAAGGATGTGCATTCAACTTGTGGCTGGTATTAAAGGGATGAGGTGGTAATCCTATACACAAGTTAGGGTATGGACCGCCTATAAGCCTCCCCCACCTGCCACTAGGGTTGCCACCTTTTTTAAAAAAATGTTACCGGCCGTTGGGGGGAGGGCAAAAACAAAAGGGGCGGTCCATGCTGCAAAGGGGGTGGAGCCATGCACAGTGCGGAGCAACACACGCTATAACCAGAAGCCTGGAAAAAAAAATGGTAAGTTCTGAGAAAATTGGGGAAGGGCCAAGGGCTTTTTTTTAAGTGTATTACAAATTACCAGCAACTGCATTGCCGGTAAATTTGTAATACCGGCCCGGGCAGATGTTTTACCGGCTAGGCCAGTAAAATACCGGCCGGGTGGCAACCCTACCTGCCACTCATGAATACAGGGCTGATGAACACAGGCATGGGACACATCCACTGAACTCTATTTAAAACCCAGTAGGGCTTATTTATAAACAATTGGCAAATTTGCTCCTGGGCAGTAATCCACGGCAACCAATCAGATGATTGCTCTCACTGTTGAACCTGTAGCTGACTGAAAAAAGATAATCTCTGATTTGTTGCTATTGGTCACTGCCCAGGTGCAATTTTGCCCAGTGTTTATAAATGAGCCCCACCGACCTATAGCAATTATAAAAAAGTGTGGGGTGCATGTGTACAATAAACAAGGTGGTTTGCATCTGGTGTTTGCATATTTGTAGCAGCCCCCCGATTTGTAAATGACCCCTTGTAACCTGCCTTTATAAATCCTATTCCAAAGATATGCACCCTAAACAGATATGCACCCTAAAAAGATATGCACCCTAAATAGTTAAGCAACCTAAATAGATATGCACCCTAAACAGATATGCAACAAAATTTATCAACATGCATTCTATAAATATAAGAAGGTGCAGATTTGATACTCGATAATAATCCATTGAATAAATAGCCTGACTTTATCAGCCATAAGGGCATCTTCAGACAAGGCACTGCAGTCAGGTTCGCTCTGTAATACTTTGCAGCTTTTAACCATTGTGAATAAAATTGATATATGATTTAGGCTTCAAAGTACAGTTAATATAAAAAGGCTGGACACTGAGACAGAAGAAAAATGCTAACAATCTGTATTCTATAAAAATGTTCAGCCTACAAAAATACATAGTGAAGTTCACACTGGTAGGTCAAAGACTCTATGTATGTAGTAGGCTTATTTAACAAGCTGCACATTGTAAGCCAATTTAAGCACGCTCTGCATAAGCTTCACTGACATAAAATATGTTCAGATCACTGAAGGAAAAATAACATAAAAATGTAATGGTTGAAGTGAACCAGTAAGAACTGTAACCTCAAAATGCTCCTGAACTACAACTCAGTATCCTAGGACAGCCTGGAAATAACAGAAGCACAAATGCTAGAAAGTATAAAGCTATTTATTTCACTGCCAGGGGATGCTGGGAGATGTAGATCCGAAGCAACTAGATGCTTCATATTCCCAGATTTAAATATGATTTGTTTAATTTGCTTCTACGGCTTTGGGGATTTTTTATATTATATTGTAATAATTTTTAGTCTTATATTTTTCAAATACTGCCAAAAATACAGGCTGAGACATTCAGATTGATAGTAGGACCAATTGGCTGTAGGAAAGGAGCATTACAGGTATGGGACCTGTTATCCAGAATGCTTGGGACATGGAGTTTTCCAGATAGGGGGTCTTTCAGTAAACATAAATAAACCCAATAGGCTGGTTTTGCTTCCAATAAGGATTAATTATATCTTAGTCGGGATCAAGTACAAGCTACTGTTTTATTATCTGGATTATTTGGATAAAATGGAGAAAGGCCTATTCCGTAATTTGAAGCTTTCTGGATAACGGATCCCATACCTTTATTCAACTAGCCATACACCTTAAAGGGGTGGTTCGCTTTAAGTATGTTATAGAATGGCTAATTATAAACAACTTTTCAATTGGTCTTCATTATTATTTTTTGAATGATTTGCCTTCTTTGCAGCTTTCAAATGGGGGGTCTCTGACCATCTAAATAACAAATGCTCTGTAAGGCTACATATTTATTATTGCTACTTGTTCTCTTATTAAAATCAATGCGTGGTTTTGCTGGGGAAAAAACACACATTGGAACCTAGCAAACAGATTGCTTGAACCACTAGATACAAAGCTAAATAACTCAAAAAACACAAATAATTAAAAAATGAAAACCAATTGCAGAATATCACTCTCTACATCATAGTAAAAGTTAATATACAGATGAACAACCTCTTTAAAGGAGAAACAAACCCTTAATAAAAAAAAACCCTACCCCTCTACCCTACATAGACCCCCCTCTCTCCTCCCCAGCCTAGCTGACCCCCCCCCTCGGGCTAATGCCCCTAACTCTTTACTTACCCCTCCGTGCAGATTCTGTCCAGCGGAGTTCACCGGCGTCATCTTCTTCTCTTCGGTAATCTTCGGAATAAGACCAGCGTGGCGGCACATGGCCAGTTGAAGTAATTTTCTATTTCGCGACAACTGCACATGAGCCAAACACGCGAAAATTGCCGCTGCTCTCATACCGAAGATTACCGAATCGGCTGAAGATAGCGCCCGAGAACAGAATGGACAGAATCTGCACGGAGGGGTAAGTAAAGAGTTAGGGGCATATGCTAGGCTGGGGAGGTCTATGTAGGGTAGGGTTTTTTTTTATTAAGGGTTTGTTTCTCCTTTAAGACCACATCAAGTGAGAGAATCTTTGCTGGATGTGGTCATCCGTGTTTTGATCTGATCCTTGTCCAAGGGGCCAACAATCAGTTCATAATGCAGCCCTAGACTCATTGAGCAAAGACGGCATCAACATGGCAATGCAGTTCTCGTCCCACATGATTTTAAAACCTGCCTGATGGATATCAGGCTGTATGTAAGCCATTGGGAGGCCTCCAAACAAAAATGCCAACTCAGTAGCTTCTACCAGTCCATGTATGGCCAACTTTATGGCGAAGGAGCATGTGTCAGTGATGTCTCTGATCTAAGAAATGGATTCCTAATTGTGTGTGGATTAAACTCAACCATTAAGGTTTTTGCCTAATTCAGTTCATATATTCCTCAAATGCCACATTTTAACATTTCCCATTTCTTCCATATACAGGTATGGGACCTGTTATCCAGAATGCTCGGGACCTGGGGTTTTCCGGATAACGGATCTTTCTGTAATTTGGGTCTTCATGCCTTATGTCTACTAGAAATTCATTTAAACATTAAATAAACCCAAAAGGCTGGTTTTGCCTCCAATAAGGATTAATTATATCTTAGTTGGGATCAGGTACAAGTTACTGTTTTATTACTACAGAGAAAAAGGAAATCATTTTTAAAAATTTGGATCATTTGGATAAAATGGAGTCCATGGGAGACAGCCATTCCGTAATTCGGAGCTTTCTGAATATTGGGTTTCCGGATAAGGGATCCTATACCTGTATTTAGAGCGTAACGACAGAGTAATGTAAGCACACAAAGCTTGCACCAGGTCTACTAACCCCTAGCAACCAATCAGCAAGTACAGGTCATAGGAAAAAGAACATCTCATGTTACAGGTTTACTAGACCATTTATATTATTACCCCGTTACTACTAACAAAGCAGTGACAAAAAGTACCCCCACCCTGGTCCAGTAATTCACAGCAGCCAATCAGTAGTTAGTTTATTCATCCACTCAATGTAGAATACTGAAGACTAACACCTGATAGGTTAATGCAGGAAGCAAACAACTAGAATCATTTGATCGTTACAATGATTTCATAACGTATTACAAGACACCTGGTACATATAATATGAGTATGTCCTATGATAAATACAAGAGGAGTGATATAATGTCTGTTCAGTCTCCAACACCACCTGACATAGAGACGGTATATTTCAGAAACGAACCCGTACGGAGAAAAAGCACAGTTTCTAATCAATTTCGGGCTATTACTAGAAAACCCTTTCAGCCTGATCTTTTCTATCCAGGCTTAAGACTTACATGATTTTCTGTTGGGGACTTTCTGCGGCTGGTTCGATACTACAGGTTTTCTGAGTGCAAATCTCCTGCAGGTGAAAAAAGGGTAGATAAAGGCCAATGAAACCCAACATTTCCATTACAGGATTAGATATTTTTATGAAACACATATTGCGACTACCTCTGTTATTTTTATTTATTTATTTATTCTAAGGCCCTTGGAAGAAAACTCAAAACCAAAGCAGCATCTAATCTATCCAAGCTTCAATACAAATAAAACCAGCAGATTTCATCTTTTTTTTCCCCCCCTCTTTTTTTCTTTTGTAACTGGTCCAAAAAATGTTACAATACTTATTTCTGCAGAGCACATCAATGCAGATTGAGATACTGATGTGCTATTTTCCATATGGTCCTCTTCCAATCTGGATCAGAACAAGAACTATCATTTTCTGTCATTATTCTTTTTTTGGCCAGACAGGCAAGGAAGTCTGAAATATTTGGGAAAAGGGGTTTTTAAGTTCATTTCGAGGCGGTCATGACCCTGTTATTTGTGAATATATCGGTAAGCTACCTACAGTATGGTGAAATACAGCCCAGCTTACTCGGAGTGAAAAGGCAAAGAGAAGAAGGAAGAGAGAGAGTTTCATAGCTAACCTCTCCTGGAATTGCTTTGAAGGGATCAAGCCTGCTCTGGGATTGGCATCACCTTCGTGTTTGGCTTGCCACCAGGTTGCATCATCCTGGCTCATGATCTGAAGGATATCTCCCTTTCTGAATGAAAGCCCGGCTTCTTTACAAGGAATAGCTTTATCCTCATTAGGGTAGTAGTCAAAGAGGGCTTTAACGAACATCTGCAAGATAAGACCATCATGCTTTAGATTTACGGCACTTACAGACACCATTGCTAATGCCCTGTATCTACAGCATCAGTCGCCCCAAGGCACAAACACAATACAACACCTACTGCCCTGTATCTATGGACTGAGAGGTGTTGGATTAGTAATATACACAGCACAGCACATCCCATGTGTTCTCTGACTCATATGCCCTATTAAAAGAGTGGTTCAACTTTAAGTTAACTTTTAGTATCTTTTAGAATGGCTAATTCTAAGAAACTTTTCAATTGGTCTTAATCTTTTTTTTTTATTTATAATTTTTGAATTATTTGCCACTTTCTTGTGACTCAAATGGGGGGTCACTGACCCCATCTAAAAACAAATTCTCTGTAATGCTACACATTTATTGTTACTGCTACATTTTATTTCAAATATTTCTATTCAGACTCTCTCCTATTCATATTCCAGTCTCTTATCCAAATCAGCACATGGTTGCTAGGGTCATTTGCACCCTAGCAACCAAACTGATGAAATGGCAAACTGCAGGGCTGCTGAACAAACACTAAATTAACTCAAAAACCAACCCATCGCAAATTGTCTCCGAATATCACTCTCTACATCACAGTAAAAGTTAATGGTATATCACCCCTTAAAAGGGGTGGTTTACCTTTAAGTTAACTTTTAGTATGTTCTTAAATGGCAACTTTTCAATTGGTCTTCATTATTTATTTTTTAGATATTTTTTTTAATTATTGGCCTTCTTCTTTTGACTCTTTCCTGTTTAATAGGGGCCAGTGACCCCATCTAAAAAACAAATGCTCTGTAAGGCTACAAATGTATTGTTATTGCTACTTTTTATTACGTATCTTTCTATTCAAGTCCTCTCCTATTCATATGTCTTAATGAAATCAATGCATGGTTGCTAGAGTAATTTGGACCTTAGAAACCAGATTGCTGAAATTGCAAACTGGAGAGCTGCTAAATAACTAAAAAAACACAAATAATTAAAAATTAAAACCAAATGCAAAATGTCTCAAAATATCACTCTACATCATACTAAATGTTAACTCAAACGTGAACAACTCAATTAAGCATAAGCACACACTCCCACTCAGACACACAGAACAACACAATACAACATGCAATACAATATACCCATATTCCAACAGTGAATACCCAGGGGAAGCACTTACCTTTCCATCATTGTTTGGTGGCTCCTCTTTGATACTAGGTATGATTTTAAATGTAATCGCACCTTGGGACTGGGCCTGCAATATTGGGAGGAGAAAACTGCATGTTTTAAAAAATATAAGCATGCATGAGTCAGTTACTGGCACACCATTTGATCCACATAATAAAGGCAATTTTATGACTTCTGCCCTTTTGAACATTAATTTGGTAATTATTAGAAGTCAAAAAAATGGAAAACAAAAATACTATTAATGTATTTATTCAAAACATTCACTCTACAAGCGTAAAATTGTACAAAACAATATTAGTGACAGATTTAGAAATTGAATCTGCCGATGTGCCATGTTGGCTAGTGTACTGGCAAAGGGGAAGTGAAGGGGAGCCAATGTTCCTTTACCTGTTGTTTCAAACATTTTTTTTTTAGAGCGTAGGAGATCGGCTTGGGTATGGTCACCTTTAGATCAGATGTAGCTTTGCTTAGACAACATTTAAACAATATGTAATCACAAGAGCGATCTAATGTCAAACTGCAGTTTATTATAGAACTGTATCAATCCAACACATGAAAAGAAGCCCTAAGACATGTGTCTGCCAATCTAGTGGTTACCTATCGCTCTCTTTGAAACTCATTACACCGACTTCGGGAAATGTAAAAATGCAACATTTTACCAAAATATGTATGATTTCTTCTGGTTTCTTATCCTCCACACTTATGCCATTGACTTCCCTCAGTTCATCCCCAACATGGATTAGTCCTGGTGAAACAAAACAAACAGTGGGCCACTTGCAAACATGTTTAATTACATTATATACAATTCAGCTGGAGCGGTTCAGATTCAAGTGGCCACAAGATCCCGTGATCTGACGTGAATACTGCCGGGATCTTATGTGATGGTTTCCCATATACGGTGGGTAAAATGGCACAGATCAAACAGTTCTTGGTCCTGTGCTTTGTTGTGTATTTGCTTTTTGCTAAATAATTAACAGTTTTTTCTTTTTCAGCTCTCCAATTAGGAATTTGAATGGTTATCAGGTTGCCAGGGTTCCTCTAAGCTCCGCAGCAAGTCAGTGACTGAAATGAACAGAGGAATGAGGGGGCATGCATAAGAAATTATAAAAATAATAACAATAACTAGTTGCAGGATTAATCTGCTTTCTGGAGTCAGTGAACCCAACAACCAGGTAGAAAAACACTAACAACTGCATATCACCAGCTACATCACACTAAAAGATAATTTAAAGGGGTTGTTCACCTTTGAGTTGACTTTTAGCAAAGGTCAAAGTTCAAAAAACTTCAAATTCAAAAAGACCAACCGAATGGTGGTCGAAGTTTTTTGGGGTCGACTTGGGCCTACTTCGAATCGAACGATTCGAAGTATCGCTACATCGATTCAAAGTTTTTTTTAACTTCGGCCTTCGATCTCCCAAACTCCCCCAATTTGGGGATTCTAGGAGGTCCCCCATAGGCTAAAACAGCACTTCGGCAGCTTTTAGGTGGTGAATGGTCGAAGTCGAAGGTTTAAAGAGACAGTACTTCAAAAAAAATTTGACCTTCGAATTTTCGAATTGAAGCATGACTATCCCCTAGTCGAAGTACACAAAAAATAGCACGAGTTTTTCACTTCGAAACTTCAGCTCGACTTTGATAAATCTGCCCCTTAATATGATGTAGAGCGTGATATTCTGAGACAATTTGCAATCAGTTTTAATTTTTTATTATTTAAGGTTTTTGAGTTATTTATTTTTATTCAGTCAGCAATCTGGTTGCTAGGGGCCAAATTACCCTAGCAACCTTGCATTGGTTTGAATAAGAAACTGGACAATATATTTAAAATTACAAAGATAAAAACCTTCACAAACTTTTTAAAAAAAGGGAAAAATATGTAGTATGTTCTGCTATAGCATTTCCTTTCAGACGTATGGAATACATTTTCTAAAACCACTCTCCCTCCTTTCACTTTACTATAACTAAGTGACATAAACCTTACACGTGCCTTTCACTAGTGATTCATTTTTCAATCCTACCTCATTCCAACCTGAATTTTACTCAATGTCACCAAATATGACAAATACATGTGCATTTACTAATAATGTACTTTTTATCTATACTAGCCCGTATATATCCAGTGATAAATGTATTTCACTAACACACACCTCTTTATCATATGTGCAGAATTATACCAAAGTGACATGTGCATCCTTCTATAATAAATATCAATACCTTTACAAACCTTCAACCCATTTATATAAATATCCATACCTCTAAAAGAACCTATGCAAACCGTGCATACCACCCATACCCTCCTTTTAGGAGACCAACCCTTTAATTCTTCAGTAAAAAAAACAAATTTACCACTTCTGTCTGCAGCTCCACCTCTCATTATTCTGGCAACAATGATTGCACCAGTCTTCTCATCTTTTTTAATAGTAGCACCCTAGAATAAAAAGACACAAATATATTAGCTAAATAACATCCTAATTAGAATGTGCTACAATTACGCTTAATAATAGAATGTGCCTTTCTATACCATCATATCAGATAATTGGCTTACCCACTAGTTGGACAGCATTGCCCTTAGCCCTGTGTGCTTCTAAGCTTGCAGGCAGTAGACCTGATAGTCCCTTTGTGCCGACATCCAGCAACTGGAAAAAGGTGACGGGGAAGAATCGCTAAAAGAGCAGAACTTCCATTTGGAAATGTATTTATTAAAGTTGCCAGGGAGGTTTATGGATATGGTACTGTTCTGCTAACTGTTCTTCAGATGGAACAGACTTTAGTTTATTTTATGATCTCCCACAAGCAATAAGTTGCTCACCAAGGCCTTTTAAAGTTGCTCCCAGTGGCCTCAAAGCAGGTGCTCATTTTTGGATTTCTGGCTTGGAAATTTTTGTGACATAAAGACCAGATTTACTGCCAAACAGAGCCTCCTGTAGGCTGCCAGTCCACAGTCTACTAAATAGCCAATCACAGCCCTTATTGGGCACCCCAGGAACTTTTTTCAACCTTGTGTTGCTCCCCAACTTTTTTATATTTAAATGTGGTTCACTGGTTAAAAAAAAGGTTGGGAACCCCTGATTTACAGGTTAATATGTTGCACAGGAATTGCCGTATTTAAGCCTTATCCAATCCCATCATTTGTATTACAGGGGAAGTGAAGAATATATTGAGACACCAGTTCTATGACGTAAGTCACATCTTTCACCTTTCAATTAAGGTCTGACCTAATATGTTATTTTTTTTTTTAAATGGCTGCAAACCATAATTCAGGTTTAGGATTTGCTACAGTGATACTGAACTGGATGTACACATTGGGTAAAAAAAATTATATAACCTTTTTAAATACAGAAACACACTTTGCGTGTGAACAACATTTAACTACACCCCGGAGCTTGCTAAACTCCTTAAATACCAAAGCTCCCCTTTTTTGGTGTCGGACGCCTTAGTTCCGCCAGAGATGTCTATCTAGAGACAGGCTCTCACTGTGTGAATCACAGAAGCTCTGCATTTTTTTCATCTGTGCACAACATTACAGCTCTCAAAAAGTGACTTTGCAGACATCTCTTCTCACTTCCTCCTGACAAAAACAAATATTCTACATAACACGTATAAGATTTCCAGGATATTTGCTGGGCAATAAGAAAAATATACAGAACAGCTATTAACCAACCGTTATTTCTTTAACACCTTCGCAGCAGGACACGCTGCAGTTCTTCTCTACACCAAACATGTCGAGGGAGGAAGAAAATAAACCCCCCACCAGTCATTGCATTGCTATATGTTTGTAAGGCACAGCCTTGGTTTTGCACTGCATATTTTCCAGATATCCCACTGCAACTATCATCTTTCCACTGATGATTATTCAAAGTAGAACAGACTCCACTGAGGGATATTTTAGCACAATACTCCTACTACACTCCGTAGGTATCCTCAAAGCTTTTATAATTACCATTATAAATCATGTCATTTAATCGGTTACAAAGAGGGCATGGACAGCTTCTTTCATACTTTTTTTTTAACTAAATCATGATAAAAACATACAGAATGTTATTGATATTCCAGCAAAATTCAAGATGTTTTGGGTATTTTTTTAAATTCTTATCAGGTTATACATTTACCTCTGATCAAGAACTGTTCCCTTGAGGAGCTAAGTTAACGGCTTTTTTTTTTTTTTCCAAAGCACTTTACAGAGATTACAATCTAAGTCCCTATCACAGGATCCAATTAACCTGCGTGTGTGATTTTGGAGCGGAGAGGGGATAGGAGTACCTGGAGAAAACCCACAGAGAGAGAACATACAGATTCCTTACAGATGTGCCAGGCAGCAGTGTTAACAATTGGGCCACGCTATTAGGAAAATTGCAAATTTCTTTTTCTTTCATTGCTCTAATTTGTAGGGTTTGGAATCAATTTGGGATTTGGTCAAAGCCTTTGTGAAAGATTAAGTATTTGGGCCAAAGTCTTTGTAAATTTAGTATGTGGCCAAATCCTTAAAAAGAAAGAAAAGAAAAAGCAGATTCGGTGCTTCCCTATTAAATAGGCAAATAGTTAAAGGGATACTGTCATGGGAAAAAATTTTTTTTGAAAATGAATCAGTTAATAGTGCTGCTCCAGCAGAATTCTGCACTGAAATTCATTTCTCAAAATAGCAAACAGATTTTTTTATATTCAATTTTGAAATCTGACATGGGGCTAGACATATTGTTAATTTCCCAGCTGCCCCAAGTCATGTGACCTGTGATCTGATAAACTTCAATCACTCTTTACTGCTGTACTGCAAGTTGGAGTGATATCGCCCCCCTCCCTTTCCCCCCCAGCAGCCAAACAAAAGAACAATGAAAAGGTAACCAGATAACAGCTCCCTAACACAAGATAACAGCTGCCTGGTAGATCTAAGAACAGCACTCAATAGTAAAAACCCATGTCTCACTGAGACACATTCAGTTACATTGAGAAGGAAAAACAGCAGCCTGCCAGAAAGCATTTCTCTCCTAAAGTGCAGGCACAAGTCACATGACCAGGGGCAGCTGGGAAATTGACAAAATATCTAGCCCCATGTCAGATTTCAAAACTGAATATAAAAAAATCTGTTTTCTCTTTTGAGAAATGGATTTCAGTGCAGAATTCTGCTGAAACACCACTATTAACTGATTCATTTTGAAAAAAATTTTTTTTCCCATGACAGTATCCCTTTAATGCAGAAACATTCACATAGGAATATATGCACTGCCTGTATATGGTTTGGGCAGTAAGGTGAAAATTGGCCAACTAAATTTGTATAAATGAGAGTATTTCCCCTGGAAATGAAGGAGCGAAGAAATGGGACTCTTACACTATGCTTTAAAATAGCACTGGGAATTCCAACTGTAGCATTACAAGCAGACTTTATTTGGAAAAAAAAATGCTTTTCAAATGGCATAATTGCTTATTATCTCACCAGTGGCTCTCTGTTCTTTACCAGGCGGATGATTTTCACAGAGTCTTCATCATCATCAATGTCATCAGGCATGGGAGGAAGCACAGGATCATAGCTCTTCTGTGCTACTGTGTCATGCACCGAGAGAAGAGCCTGAAAACACATCAAATGTAACTTTCAACACTGTTTTGTGTCTATGTATTTGTACATAATTATTATTATTATTATTAACATGTATTTATATAGCGCCAACATATTGCGTAGCACTGTGATGTATAAATACACGTACACTTATCACACACATGTAGCACTAATAAGTCTAACAGCCTATAGTGCATTGCTAGATGAGTGTTACTATGTTCTCAAGTGTCTTGTCCTGTTTTCTTTGCATCTGATTGGTGTTTGGCAAATTCCCTGGTCGGAGTGAGTATATTACATATTGGGAAAAACTGCTTTCTGGAGAATATTACCTGTGCTACACAGTGCAAAATCTGGAATAAGTCTTGGAATAAATATGCAACAGGACTCCACAGAGCTAGCATTCCAAGTGAGAAAAATAAACCCCCTGCTCTATGTTACCAGCAAAATCCTATGTGGGATTAGAACACGTGGCAGGAGGCTGCTGCATATAATTCTCATCTAGCACAGCCTTAAGATACTATAGACCTATATTTAGTCATTGAGAAGAAGCTATATTTAGAGTTGTTGCTATAAATTCTGTGTCACAATCATTCATTTGAAATCCTTTTTATAGTAGCAATTAAATAATAGGGGCTCATCCATCTTTTCCCTGTTACATGAGACGCTTTCCATTGTGTGCCAAAATGAGTCCACGTAATGGAACTTCCCATTGAACACTAAGAAAATGAACCAGCAGGAGAAAATTGCTTGCTGATGATGCTCATGCTGCCGATGGAATGCGTCCCAATAGGAAGGTGATTATCTAATCAGGCTAATACATTCAATTAGTCACTCTTTCCTTAATAGAACCATTATATCATTAAAAACGTATTTTTAACTTTGCGAATACCATATGTCAGAGTTCAACCTGGGTGATGTGATGCTGGGGGAGAGGGTTGTAGTGTCCATTTCCTACGACAAAGTTATGCTACTCAGTTTTAAGGGCTACAACACAAGGCATTTTTAACATTGCAATGATCAAGTACTGACAGAGTAAGGATAGTCTGGTGGGCCACATCTTAAATCCTCCAGCAATGTAAGGTGGGGCTATTTTATGAAATTGGGGTAGGTTTTCAAACCTTTTTTTTTCAGCACCTTTGAGAATGAACATTTGATCAGGACGCCCTAATAGCTCATAAGAATTAAGAACGTCCAACATTTGGTCAGAATGCCTCTATGATTCTTATCTGATGTGAATCTGTAGATATGGCTGGACACCATAATTAGAGAGACATGATGCTAATATGGTTGTTCCCAAGGGCTGCCATGTAAAGGAAGTAAAAGCTCTCTCTGATTTCAATTCAATTAGTATGTTACAATTTCAGTGTTAACTGCTTGTGGCCATAATAGGTAATTTCCCAGCTCCTGAGAAAGTAAACTTAAAATGAGACACCAGAGAAGATGTACCCAACCAACATGCAGAAATTGTAAATTTGGCCACAAGAAGAATTACAATGATGTGGACCATGGAGTTTTACATTAGCAGATGACACCATATATCTACTGAAGGCAGGGCATTAGTAGGGTTGCCACTGGCCTAGCTGGTAAAGTATAAAATGTACCAGCAATGTACTGGACATTCAATTTGTAATCTGTAGCTGTTCTGGAACGTGTTAATTCATCACACTTTATATTTTACATTATTCCCACCACATATGCACAGAGTTCTGTTTGGTTGGAAAAAGATGTATTTAATCAACTATGTGTAGACATAAATAGGGGCCCAAAGACAATAAGACCATTGATCATCTGAGAGGGCCTGAAGATTAGGGGCTTTCATAAGATTATAAAAATATGAAATGTTAGCCACTCGAGTGAATTCAACTTGTAGAAATACAACATGTTTAAAATATATATATATATATCTTTAGGTTGCCCAATATGTAGGTCTTCTGTCATTATTAAACTAAAAGGTCCACCAGGTTCAGGTCCTTGAGCTGTTTAAGATGCAGTGCAAAATGTGCATCTGGCAGTGTTGGACTGGCTCAGTGGGATGCCAGGAAAACTCTTGGTGGTCCCAACTGACAGTGGACCCTCCTGTTCCTAACCATTTGACCTGTTTAATGGCCCTTCTCTATATTTATATGGGAACAACCAAAAGAAATATATGGAAATATAAATGACATGTAGAGATAAGGATAACAGAGAGGTTGGGCGAGGAGAAAAAATTGGCTTGGAGAGTCACCCTGAGGTTGGCCTCTAGTACAGGTATGGGACCAGTTATTCAGAATGCTCGAGACCTGGCATTTTCTGGATAACGGATCTTTCCGTAATTTGGATCTTCATACTTTTAAGTCTATTAGAAAAGCATGTAAACATTAAATAAACCCAATAGACTGGTGTTTGCCTCCAATTATATATTAATTAGGGTCAAGTACAAGGTACTGTTTTATTATTACATAGAAAAAAGGAAACCATTTTTTAAAATTTGGATTATTTGGATGAAATGGAATCTTTGGAAGACAGCTGTCCTGTAATTTGGAGCTTTCTGGATAATGGGTCCCATCCCAGTCTGAAATTGAAATCAAGTCAACAGCTGAGGTCAAAACTGGTAAAAATGTACAGACCACATCATGGCTACACCAACACAGTACTGATGGTGGATACATGTGGTCATTTTCTGTCCACCCTAATCCATTACTGTAGACAAGTAAAAGACATTAACAGAATGGCTTCCTTCCTTTGCCGATTCTTTATATGCAACCAGATAGTTTAAAATCCATGACATTTTAATAACAGTGAGAAACACTGACTATTAAAGACACTAAAGTTTCATTTTTTATTGTTTTCTGAAGGAAATTCAGCGGAACCACTGCTGCTTAGCACTTTACCCCAGAGCAGTTCATAAAGCCCAGAAAATGTCATTTAGAAGCACGGATTCAGCACATTATAAACCGAGTATATCAAATAAATAAATAAATAAAATAAACAGAATATACTCGAGTTTCATTTGGCTCCGAAACATATTGTTTTCCATACTGACTCAACAAGAGCAGGTCAGAAGGTCTATGGGATAAAGCAGAGATATTATTTGTAAACCCGATACACAAAAACAAATACAGTTTTCCTAACGCACTAAAAGGCCAATCCAATTTTATGACTTAATTTTTATGAATGTGGAATCGGTGGGCCTAAGGGAGTTGAACAGTGCATTGTGCATCTCCAACGGCTAAAGCCTAAAATTCAATATGGATAGAAATGCGGTATATAATTTATAAGACACAAAAGCCATGAATATCCTGTAAATTATATCCTTATAAACGGTGAGTAGTGATGTCATCAGTTATAAACGGTGAGTAGTGATGTCATTTCTGTCACATGACTCACTAAAATTTGTGTATTATAATAAATAAAGTACCCCCAGTTGTAAAATATGAGGATATTAGAAGTTACCTCGGAGTTCCATGACCTGTATAAAAACACTCGGCCTTCGACCTCGTGTTTTTATATGGTCATGAAACTCCTCGGTAACTAATAATATCCTTATATTTTACAAGAGGGGGTACTTTATTCACTATACTGTATATATTGACCTTACTCTACTAGCACATGTACAGCAGCCCTATAAAAGTAATAATCCAAGTTGTCCACAGAAACACACCATTTTTAATGCTCTCTTTTGTGACCTGGGCTGCTGTTGAGAACCTAAGCGTAGGGGTCATCAGAAAAAATCAAGCAGTTTTGCTTTCCAATGCTCAAACTAAATATTATTGAATTAGAGAGAGTCCAAAAGGGTATCTAAGCTAATAAAGGCTATGCAAAGTCTCAGTTAATAAGAAAGTCTGGTCATATCTCTATGATAGAGATATAACAAACTCTCTGGTGTAGGTAGGTCCTTCCAGAAGACATGGTGGAATCCATTCAGATTAGAACAAAGGAGGTCCCCTCATAATATTCAAAAATGTTTTTTTTTACAGTGACAGCTGTGAAGTTGTGGAATTCTCTCCCAAAACTGGCAGATAAATTAGAGGGGCTTACGGCTAGGGCCACGTGTAGCGGATCTCGACCTATGGAGAAACACAGGTCAAGAATCTGCTGCTGCTGCCACCTGAATACATTGCCTCGGATGCAGACAGACATGGCTGATTTTGGCACAGAAACGCAAGATTTTGCATTTCACAGCAAAATGTTCTGCGTCCTGAGCGAGGCAATGTATTCAGATGCCAGCAGCGGAGGAGAGGATTCTCGACTTGCGTTTCTCCGCAGGACAAGATCCGCTACACGAGGTCCTAGCCTAAAAGGGGTAGGATGGCTTTTTAGCAAGTGAGAAAATAGAGGGTTTTCTGAAATTAACAAAGTTTATCCATGGACTGTTCCGTTGGCCTCTTGGAGTTAGGAAGACATTTTTTCCCCTTTGAGGCTAACTGGAGTGGTTCCAGATGGGGTTTTTGCCTTCCTTTGGATCAGCTAGTAGTTAGGCAGGTTTCATTTAAATTAAAAAGTTGTACTCGATGGATGTGTTAAATCACTTTAATTACCAATTATATATACACACTGTTTATTGTGTCAGTCCTCACGCTTAAGATGGTTATTGCACTTCAAGCTTTTGTATGATGTTGGAGATGAAACTGCAGCAGAGCTCATTCCATTTAAGGATTCTGCTATTACAAAATTAGGGTGATAATCTGTCTAGGCCTAAAGTACATAGAGAAGCCACCCATTTTTGGATTTGGCAAAATCCTACGAAGGATTCAACCTAAAAGACTAGTAGAATAGAATCAAGTAACAGCACCAAATAAATTTGAATATATTTTACTGCGGCTGCTATGGTTAAGGGCAACTCCATCCCTGAAAATAAGAAATCCATTTGGACATCTATGACTATGACCATTATTTCAATGATTAAAATAGTCACCTATAAACTTGTTCAGTGTTCAGCGCTGGAGTATTGTAGACTTAAGGACAGGAGTGCTGCTCCCCTTTCAAATCCCATTAATGTGAGTCGTCTCTAACCTTAGTTACCCCTGAAAAAACAACTTCACATCAGCTAACCGATGATATATCTTTATGTTTTTCTTGTTTTACAGATAACACCAAGTGGTGTCAGGAGAAATGTTTCCAGCTGCAGATAAGATTGCAGCCGCACTCGATAGGCGAAACATATATACAAATGCATTATGTCCGGATTCCAGATGCTTTTTACACAGTCTGACAGCTGGACAATTATATGATCTTTTTCTCTACTGTACAGGAATCTACGACTCTCTCTCTGGATGTAATTACAAAAGCTTTAATGCTACCGGTGACCATCTAAATAGTAACCTCATGTGGTCTAGCCATACACCTGTCATCACTCAGCCATTGCTTGCTGGTTAACTGAGAGACACTGGAAACCCCTAGTGCTGATATTTCCCAGAAATCCATCACTGCTCTATCTAAGGGTCACAAGCGCTCAGGATATTGTCAGAAAAAGCAGCCAGTATGGGGAACTGTCAGCAACGTGATTGATAATACTTTATAAAGTTAACAAATACAGTTTTTTTACGGACAGATGATGTGTCATGTGTGAAAAATTAAGTGGAACAAAAGCCATTTTTCCTCTGTCAGAGAAGCCAAAAGGAGAATGGACGCATTAAATGGAATTTAAATCCTGTATCTGCATTGATAGATTGTTTTTTATTTCACGCTAAGCTGGAGAAACACACACACTCACTGAGTTATTATGCCCATGTTACATGAGGTGTACATTCAATGGCCGGATGGGTACTGAGTCCCACTAATCTTGCCCTATAGAGTTCCTACTGGGGGGCTAAAATCCATCAACTACTATGAGTGGCCTCTATTACCTACACTGTTACCTACACCAAATATACACTGCTCCTGAAAAGATTATTCTCAACCTTTTTTTTTACTTCCTATAAAGGGATGTAACAAATCCACTATTTTGGATTTGGCCAAATCCTCGAATCCTTCGCAAAAGATTCGGCCAAATACCGAACCAAAGCTGAATCTTAATTAGCATATGCAAATTAGGGGTGGGAAGGGAAAAACATTTTTTACTTTTGTGACAAAAAGTAATGCGATTTCGCTCCCCGACCCCAAATTACATATGCAAATTAGGATTCGGATTTGGGCTGATCCTGCTGAAAAAGGACAAATCCCGAACTGAATCCTGGATTCAATGCATCCCTACTTCCTATCTATAATCAAGACCTGCTGGACTGTGATAGAGCAAATTGAATTTCCTCAAGTAGAAAACAATAACAGTGTTAATGCAAGTAAGCCTTTGAGCACTGTCTGTGCCTATTGAGGGTTATAATGTGTCGGGTCCAAAGATGTAGACACAGCAAAAGGTTTCCTTACTGAGGAAGGCCAAGCAGTGTGTAAAACTGTTGACTCTATAGAAGTGGTTTCCAAACTCTGGTACCTGGAACTGTAGCAGAAGGGGCTCATTTTGAACCTAATTAGGGTGAACACTTATTTGTTGCCATAAAAATTCTTGGAACTATGACTATATGGCTGATGCACCAATGGTTTGCTATATCTATATATATCTATATATATCTATATATATCTATATCTATCTATCTATCTATCTATCTATCTATCTATCTATCTATCTATCTATCTATCTATCTATCTATCTATCTATCTATATATATATATATATATATATATATATATATATATATATATTACAAGTATGGGATCCATTATGTGGAAACCGGTTATCCAGAAAGCTCCGATTTAAATATCCAAATAATCTAAATTTTTAGAAATTGTTTCTGTAATAAAACAGTACCTTGTACTTGATCCTTATTGGAAGCAAAACCAACCTATTGGGTTTATTTAATGATTACATTTCTAGCAGACTAAAAGCATGAAAATCTAAATTAAAGATCTGTTTTCGGAAAACCCCTGGTACCGAGCATTATGTACCGTATTATGTACTAAAGGGGCCCTGACCAAATGTCTGACCTCCAAGGAGAGATTGAACTGGAAAAGTCAGACAACCACTCCTCTATATAGCATTGATAATGGGGTTATGTCTTTTTTTTTTTTTAAATCACACTCATCATTTACACAGTGATGAGTAATATATGGTACCTGTTATCAATCTAGGCTTAAAGGGATTATTATCTTTACTGGATTTTCCAAGAGATCCTCTCTGGCCCCTGCTTTATAAATGAAAGGCAGTAAAAAAAAAAAAAAAACAGTTCCCTGTCAGGTCCAGCTAGATGCTGAAAGGTTGACATCCTACTGTGCTAATTTTAGAAATCCATCAACTCTCCTGCAAGGTGGCCAAGGACATTTTTAATATAGGTATGGCATAGTTTATCTGGGATCCCATTATCCAGAACGCTCTGAAGGCCATCTCCTATAGACTCCATTTTAATCAAATAATTAACATTTTTAAAAAAGGATTTCTTTGTGTTTTTTTTCTCTGGAAATATTTTGATTGTCGGGAAGGCTGCAAACATCTCCAAATTGATCCCTGGAACTCTCCCATTGACTTAAACAGTAATTATGCAGGTTTTAGGTGGTGAATAGTCTAATTCGAATCCAAAAGGCCAGAGTATGATAAATCTCGAAAATCTAATTCAAATTTTTTTAAAACAACTCAAATTGAGTTTTGATCATTCCCTAGTCCGATCTGAGAGTTGAACATAAAAAAAAATGTTCAATTCGACCATTAATAAATTTGCCCCATAGTTTTGTTATTATTTATACATATAGAAATATTAAAACATTTTTAATACATTTAATATATTGTGTGTGTATATGTGTATATATATATATATATATATATATATATATATATATATATATATATATATATATATATATACATATATATATATATATACATATACACACACACACACAGGCATGGGATCTGTTATCCAGAAACCAAATAATTCAACATTTTAAGAATGATTCCTTTTTTCTCAGTAATAATAAAACAGTAGCCTAACTAACTAAGATATAATTAATCCTTATAGGAAGCAAAACCAGTGTATTGGGTTTAATTAATGTTTACATGATTTCATAGTAGACTTAATGTATGAAGATCCAAATTATGGAAAGATCCATTATCCGGAAAACCTCAGGTCCCGAGCATTCTGCATAACAGGTCCCACACCTGTATATAAGTGTGTAAAAATATATATCTGGAATATATATTTATATTTTTTGTAAATGATTGTACCTTGGGCAAATATTCTCGTATAAACATGACCCTTGTACCCACAGAATTATTTGAATGATCAGGTCCTATGTTGGGGCAGGGCAGAGATTTCTTCCAGTGCCCACGGCAGCAGCACCAGCTGCACTAACCTTACCTTGTGTGAACCAATTCTTGCAGATGAACAAGGGAACAGAATGTCAAATCTGTTTATATAAAACACTTTACAAAAAACAGGTTGAAACCGGTCACTGAATTATTATTATGGGGTTACTGTCCATGAGCCATAGACTTTCCAAAAAGGTTGCGGAAAGGTGATATATTGACGTTTCCCTTGAAAGAACATACGGTACGTACATAAAAAAAAAAACGTTGGCTCATATAAATAAGTCAATTTCTTTTAGATGGCTATTAATGGAGACTTTGTGCGAGTGTGTGCATGGATGGTGCAGGTGTAACATGTCCTCACCTTGAGATTTGGCTTTGACAGTAGTTTCAGCAGCTCTCTGATCTCACTGTTCAGCGACTTGCTCTGCAGTTCCTCCGCCAGCTGTGAACGAGACGGAATTGACACCACAGAACATTAGCAGAGCATTGTCTCACCCAGGCGTCAGGGACAACTGAGAATCTATCTTGTCTGAAGTGATTGCTTTCCAGTGTGCTCCAACAGGGGCCAGCGTGAACTCAAAACAGTCAATTAATCACTGTTCCACTGTTCTGAGCCCCCGTGGACCCCATTCAAGGCAGTTCTTTCAGCTGAGTTTACCTCAAGAAATCATATCTGGCATTGCAGCACTCAGGTTACATTGATTTATGGCATGGAGGGCACAGCCCGGCACTTCATAAAGGTAAATGGCTCTTTGCAAGCAAACAAAGGCCGTCTTGTATAATGATTGGATCAAATGCTGACGCTGCTGGTTAACAAATATTAGAAAAATTATGACTACTGAATTAAGTGGTAAAATCCTGATGGCTTCCAAAAAAACCAGGTAGAAGATGTGCTTACAAAGGTTTAAACAAGGGCAGCTAAAACATAGCATTCCTCATCAGCATTGCATCAATCACAGTGCCTGACACAGGCGGCCATTTTGTCTGTTTATTATACCATGCCAAACACTTGCCTGAAACTTGCTTTGTTTTTGCTGTCTCAGCATTCCTATTTATATTTAAGGGATATCAAAGGAAATGTTAAATATAAGCAGGGTTAAAAGGGGCAATTTGAAGTGATGGTTTGTCACTCTTTCAGACTTTCAGCTGTACAGAACTACAATTCCCAGAATTCCACAAGAGGGCTGTATCCAAAACCCTTCTAATTTTGAAACATATTCATACAGAATACATGACACGGTGTCCTCATTGACAGGCCGGTTTTAAGGGTCCCTGAGCACTAGAGTTGCCACCTTTTGGCCCGGTTGAATCGGGGTGGTTCTGTGATGCTGCAAAGGCAGGTCATGACATCAGGGGCGGGGCTGATTGGTCAATTGCCACGTCAATCATAAGGAATCCTTCGCGGTTTTCCTAATTTGGAAACCAGGCAGGGAGTTTTGTACAGGCTGCTATCATTGTTGTTACATACACCCCACAATGTAGTTTCAGTGGTACCTAACAGCAACTAAACCTTCTTCTCAAATCTTACTGTAACTCATCCATCAGGTCTCCATCCCCATCCACTGTCTTGTCTACCACCATGGAACCAGCTTCTCTATTTAGGACCAAGTGCCCCAGTGTCTAATCCATTTCCACAAAGGTTTATTTCCCAGAACTATTTATCCACATTATAGCTGTACTGTAGTTTTAGGTGTATCTAACAGCTACTAAACCTTCATCTCAAACCTAAACCTTCTAAGACTTTATCTTAAATCTCACTATAATCAGGTCTTCCCCCATTTACTTCCCCCATTTACTTATCTATCATCATTGTAACCAGTTTTATTATTTGGGACCATGTGCCCCAGTGACTAAACCATTCTCACCAACCTATCAAAGTTACATTCATTAAACCTAGATAAACATTTAAATGGATTATCTTCTCTCAAGAAGAGAGATCATGAAGTTTTGCACAGAACCTTCTCTCCACATTATGGGACTGATCAGGGTATGAGCAACCAAAACCATTTTGTAAATTCTCCCACATAAATCCTGACCAAACTAACCATGCAGGCAACAAAGGTATCAGCTGGGAGCAATACTGATGTCAATATTCCAGCAGCAATAAATGTTCCGGTCTAATACCGATGTCTCTCATATCCCATATGTGATATTTATATTAAACAAGGCCTTTATATGAGAAGATGAGCCTCAATGTTCTGTTGCAATTCTAAGTTAAGGGCGAACAGTCTAACCTGCATCCTTCAATGGATGGAGTCATAATGAATATGATGAATAAATGCAGCCGAAAACAGTGATATGTACAAAGTGAACATACCCAGCTTGATAGATTGGAATTACAACACCAGTGTGACAAATGTAAGCAACTTGTAATTGAGCTTTACTGAGCCTTGAGTCACAATGTGTTGAAGAACACGAGTAATAAATATATGTGGACAAACGTAATGTGTTATTTGGTGTAACAAGATTATTTTTAGGGAAGGCCTTTTAACATAAAAGTGGATCTGATATTTACCAAGTGAATGAGCACTTTGTTGGAAGCTACAAGGTCGATTACTCGGGAAATAATCCTGAAAACTGAACCCATAAAAAAACAACTTTAAACGCACCCTAAAAATATAAAAAAAGAAATTTAAGCCTAATTCAATATTCTGGACAGACACAGAATTTAATGAAATGAGAGTTTAGGTAACATTATCTGTACCCAAATGAGAGAGAAATCTGACATGCACTGCCAGCAAACGGAAAATAAATCCAATGATGGCACACAAATCCAAAACCTAAATAAAGAATTGAAAAAGTACACCCAAAAAGAAATTAGGCTTGGAAGTGAGGGGTATACTTTTAAATAACATCAGAAGATTTACCATAATCCTTTAAAGGGCAACGGCTTCATTTAAAATGTGCCTGCTGCTTTAAAGCTTACAACTCTAAATATACAGCCCCACATATATTGTGCTTTGTGCTAAGCACGTTTCTGCCCATTTTCCAGTAGGAATGTTCTTAGAGCCCAGAAACATATTGGCTGGCATATCTGGATGCTAATCTTTTTGTAATGCATTGAAAAAAAACTTGGGAGATCCAACTGATAATGCTATGCCCAGAGTTCTCCATTACTGTCATCATGTCACCCCCAGCTGACTACTTGTATGAGCATTAATGGGGGGCTAAGGGCAACGGTCCACCAGGAGATTAGTTGCCTGCTACAAATCTATTCTTCTGCCGACGACTAATGTTTTCCTACAGGCGATGAAGTGAATCGATAGTGGCAAAACCCATGTGTTGCTTCGATCTTCCAAAGTCGCCTGAAGTTGCTTCAAGAGGAACTTTCAGGCAACTTCAGAAGACTGAAGCGACACATGGTTTTTACCACCCGCTATTCACTTTACTGCTGTTGGGAAAGCATTTGGAGGAGACCAGTCACCTGCAGAAGGGGAGATTTGAAGCAGAAGTTTAAACTCCTTGTGGACAACCGGCGTTAAGGAAGCCCTGTCAAAGGCTGTGACCAGTTTGCATAAGAATAACCGAAGCCCAAATAAGACTGAAGTTGAATATGATCTAATACAAACTACAGTGTATCTGGTGTAAACTAAATAAACTCGTAATCAACTATTACACCACCTAAATAGGAACTACAGATTTCTGTGGCCTTCTCACAGTTGTGACCAACTCCATTGCTTGACGTCTGCCGCTTATAAATAGTAGACAAGTTGCATTTGGAATGTGTGGCATAAATCCCTTGTTAACAATTCAGAGGAATTCTCACCTACCAGCAGCCAAGTCTGCCATAGCAAGTTATGTTTCCCATAAGGGCCCAGACACACAAGGAAATTAGTCGCCCAGCGATTAATCTCCTCTATCTAGAGTGACTAAATCTCCTCCAATGATTTCCCATTGGTAATAATGTGAATCATTGGTGGGGGAACATAAAAGTTACATAGTTATATCGGGTTGAAAAAAAGACAAAGTCCATCAAGTTCAACTCCTCCAAATGAAAACCTAGCATCCATACACACATCCCTCCATACATTCACATAAATTATATATACCCATATCTATATTAACTATAGAGTTTAGTATCACATTAGCCTTTGATATTATGTCTGTCCAAAAAATAATCCAAGCCATTCTTAAAGGGATACTGTCATGGGAAAAAAATTTTTTTTCAAAATGAATCAGTTAATAGTGCTGCTCCAGCAGAATTCTGCACTGAAATCCATTTCTCAAAAGAGAAAACAGATTTTTTTTATATTCAATTTTGAAATCTGACATGGGGCTAGACATTTTGTCAATTACCCAGCTGCCCCATGTCATGTGACTTGTGCCTGCACTTCAGGAGAGAAATGCTTTCTGGCAGGCTGCTGTTCTTCCTTCTTAATGTAACTGAATGTGTCTCAGTGGGACATGGGTTTTTACTATTGAGTGTTGTTCTTAGATCTACCAGGCAGCTGTTATCTTGTGTTAGGGAGCTGTTATCTGGTCACCTTTCCATTGTTCTTTTGTTTGGCTGCTGGGGGGGGGAAAGGGAGGGGGGTGATATCACTCCAAATTGCAGTACAGCAGTAAAGAGTGATTGAAGTTTATCAGAGCGCAAGTCACATGACTTGGGGCAGCTGGGAAATTGACAAAATGTCTAGCCCCATGTCAGATTTCAAAATTGAATATAAAAAAATCTGTTTGCTCTTTTGAGAAATGGATTTCAGTGCAGAATTCTGCTGGAGCAGCACTATTAACTGATTCATTTTGAAAAATTTTTTTTTCCCATGACAGTATCCCTTTAAAGGCATTAACTGAATCAGCATCACAACATCACCCGGCAGTACATTCCACAACCTCACTGTCCTGACTGTGAAGAACCCCCTACGTTGCTTCTAATGAAAGTTCTTTTTTCTAGTCAGAAGGGGAGGCCCCCAGTGCGGTGATCCTCTTTATGGGTAAAAAGGTCCCCTGCTATTTGTCTATAATGTCCTCTAATACTTGTAAAGTGTAATCATGTCATGCCTTTTTTCCAGAGAAAACAACCCCAAACTTGAAAGTCTACCCTCATAGTCTTCCATCCCTCTAACCAGTTTAGTTGCACTTAGTCTCTGCACTCTCTCCAGCTCATTTATATTCCTCTTAAGGACTGGAGTCCAAAGCTGCACTGCTGTTAGTTCAGCTTTCCAAAGTTGCCTCATGGAGTGTTCACTGTAAGGACTGCACTGGTCAACTACAAAAGGGAAAACTAGATAAGATTGTACAACAGCATCAGGAGTTATACTAAAAGAGAATTAGTGAGCCCACAACCTCTCATCAGCGACACCCAATAGAGAGGTCTTCTCATGGACACATCAAACAAAGACATGTTTTGCCTCATGTAGGACATAATGCAACACCCAGAGAGAGAGAAGGAATGATCTATGCAAGGGAGATATTTCCAGTGGTGTTTTGCCCACACCATAAAGCTAAAGCACAACAACAGTAATGCAAAGCTGTTTTGCTATTGCTTCCCAAGAAGCATTAGTCTTCCTTTTACAGGTTGGACAGACTTGCTCATTATAACAAATGATGTATATGTGGATGAATGGGTTCTGTGTAAGTTGCCAGCACATTAGGTTAACAATGAACAGGCATAACGTATTTCATTTCTAGCCTACACAGGTATTACAGAGGTTACAGTAACATGCGGTTTGTGGCCGAGCCAAGAAAATGGGGAGATAAATTGTAAAGACTAACATGTTGTAGAAATGCAGACGCTATCTATTGGGTATGTACTGAAGTTCATGTATATAACGCTCAAAGGGGGGTTTGTAGTATTTAAGGCTGGAGAAGCACCATGGGCTATTAAACTCCAGGCAGGGGTAATGTTAACTTTTATTGAGAAAGAGATAGAAAGTGTTTATAAAAGCTGGGTGATGTGAACTATATATTAGAAGACTATCCCCCATATGCAATAAAAGGCACTAAGTTTGGCTAGGAGCAGTAACCTATAGCAACCAATAGGATCTTTGCTTTTAAACAGGTGACCAGTAAATTCTAGCTTCTGATTGGTTACTGCTCCTGGGCAAACTTAGTGCCTTTTACTACATCACCCCCTTTATATATTTAAGATGGCCAACTACATCGAAGTCATCCCTGGTGTAGCCAGTCCTACACTCAACTTGCATCTAATTCATTAAGAATTCTATTGCTTCATTAAACATTTTTACAAGTTTTAACTGCAACTTACTTGCTGCTTTCAAAGTAAAACTCCCAAACTTGGTTGTCCTTTTATTGGACACCAGTGGGATCACCTGACTATAGTTGGGAAGGGTGGGGCTACAACATGGAGCTGCCCCCTGCTCCTGTGTAAACTATAACAAACAAGGGAAAGGTGTGCTCACCACTAATTCTTAAAAACATTAAGTGTGGGTGCAATGAGGCTGTGACCACAAAATTCACATAGACAAATACAAGAGGTCCTCTGCACTCAACCCATAATTAATTAATATATTAAGCACATTGAAACATTTTGTGCCTTAAGCTACTAAAAATGCATCTGTAGTAGTTCAAGGCTTTAGTGCCTTAAGCTTTAGTAGCTTGAGGCACAAAATGTTTCAATGTCCTTAATCTATTAGAAAATGGCCCTGGGGAGTCAGTGAAAGAAGAACTTACAGTCTTGCTCAAGAATGGATTGTCTTTAACTCTAAAAAAAAAATCTCCACAATGTGCTCCTTAGTGGTGTGGCCCTTAAACCCATATCAGCCCTCAAAAGCATCAAATGAGTTATGTTGGATGTTGAGTTTGTACAACCAATCAATGGCTGTTTTGTTCAACACTATCATGTTTTATGTGAGAGTTTTTCGGTTTCGGTTTTCTGAGTGGTCATGAATTCATGTTGTAGCATTATTGTGGTCATGAATTCATGTTGTAGCATTATTGTGGTCATGAGTGGTCATGAATTCATGTTGTAGCATTATGTGGTCTTCTGTAGTTTGCTCTGGTGAGAAGTCAACACAAAGAAGCAGCTTTAGTACTATTCCTGGGTAGCAGATAAACTAGTCTACAATGTGTCCCAGCTAATGTCCTGAAAAGGTTTGCAGAAATAAAAATCAAAGTAATTAAAGCATATTGGGAGCACACTATTTTCAAATGAACAGTGAGTGTTGTGAATGAATTGATCCTTGGCAGTGACCAAGAATTCTATGATGAAATTCCCAGTGGCTGCAGACTCATAGCAGCCACTGGCACCCTGCATAGTGCAGAATTTCCTGATACCTCTGACCACAGCATGAGTTGCTAGTAGAGTAGTAGGAACAGAAAAACAACCTAGTGTAATTTTAAAGAAGCAAAGTTTCCACAATGATTTTTAATGCTTTTTATGTAATTCTTGAGATGTTCCTTTGTAAGCAGTAAAGGTTTTAATGGTACCTACTGCTACAAGGTTCAAGCCAACATGAATATGCAGATTGCTTAAAGAATATAGTGCACAACTTTCACTTTTGCATTTATGGAACTACCCATATCTTAGGGGGGACCTTTCACCCAGACATTAAATAATGGTACCAGTATGGTTGTAACAGATACAGATAAGGCAAATGTGTTAAATCAGTTCTTTTCTTCAGTGTATACAATAGAGGAGTCTGGGTTCCCAGGCTCACTTAATAACTGCACGAATGGTTCAGCTCAATCTAGTCAGTGGCTGACTCAGGATATGATTCAAAAAGCTTTCATACAAATTAATGTAAACAAGGCTCCAGGGCCTGATGGCATACACCCCCAGGTTCTAAGAGAGCTTAGTTCAGTTTTAGACCAGCCCTTATTTCTGATTTTCTCAGATTCACTGTCATCTGGTATGGTGCCTATGGATTGGAGAAAAGCTGATGTTATTCCAATATTTAAAAAGGGATTACGATCTCAGCCTGGCAATTATAGGCCAGTAAGCTTGACATCTGTGGTAGGCAAATTATTTGAAGGCTTGTTAAGGGATCACATTCAAAATTTTGTCCTAATGAATGGCATTATGAGCAACAATCAGCATGGCTTTATGAAGGATAGGTCATGTCAGACGAATTTGATTGCATTTTATGATGTCGTAAGTAAGATTCTGGACAGTGGGGGGGCAGTAGATGTGATCTATTTGGATTTTGCCAAAGCGTTTGATACTGTGCCCCACAAACGACTGCTTTCTAAACTAAGGTTTGTTGGGCTTAATGAAGTCGTTTGCACGTGGATAGGAAACTGGCTACAGGATCGGGTACAGAGGGTGGTTGTTAATGGGACATTCTCTACTTGGAGTAAGGTTCTTAGTGGGGTCCCCCAGGGCTCAGTATTGGGTCCACTTTTATTTAACTTGTTCATTAATGACTTAGGGGAGGGTGTTGTAAGTAATGTATCAGTGTTTGCAGATGACACAAAATTATCCAGCCCAATTAATTCCATCCAGGATGTGGCATCCTTGCAACATGATCTTGACAAACTGGCAATCTGGGCAGCTAAGTGGCAAATGAGATTCAATGTTGATAAATGTAAAGTCATCCATCTGGGATGTAAAAATATCGAAGCCACTTATACCCTTAATGGGACTGCACTAGGCAAATCCATTATGGAAAAGGACCTTGGAGTCCTTGTAGATGATAAACTTGGCTGTAGCAAGCAATGCCAGTCAGCAGCATCAAGGGCAAATAAGGTCTTGAGCTGTATTAAAAGGGGCATAGAGTCAAGGGAGGAGGGGGTCATTCTTCCACTGTATAGAGCACTTGTAAGGCCCCATCTAGAATATGCCGTACAGTTTTGGTCTCCATCACTCAAACAGGACATTATTGTATTAGAGAGGGTACAGAGAAGGGCAACTAAGCTGGTAAAAGGTATTGAAAATCTTAGCTATGAGGAAAGACTGGCCAAATTGGGGATGTTCACGCTGGAGAAGAGGCGCTTAAGGGGTGATATGATGACTATGTATAAATATATAAGGGGATCATATAATAATCTCTCTAATGCTTTATTTACCAGTAGGTCTTTCCATCTGACACGAGGTCACCCATTCCTATTAGAAGAAAAGAGGTTCCGCCTAAATATTCGGAAGGGGTTTTTTACAGTGAGAGCTGTGAAGATGTGGAATTCTCTCCCTGAATCAGTTGTACAGGCTGATACATTGGATAGCTTTAAGAAGGGGTTGGATAGCTTTTTAGCAAGTGAGGGAATACAGGGTTATGGGAAATAGCGCATGGTCCAAGTTGATCCAGGGACTAGTGCGATTGCCATTTTGGAGTCAGGAAGGAATTTTTCCCCCTCTAAGGCAAATTGGAGAGGCTTCAGATGGGTTTTTTGCCTTCCTCTGGATCAACAGGCAGATAGGTAGTTTTTTAAAAAAAAAAAAAAAAAAAAAAAAAGGTTGAACTCGATGGACATGTGTCTTTTTTCAACCTTACTTACTATGTTACTATGTTACATAAAAAGCTGTATAACAAAAATCCTCTTAAAATTAAACATGAAACCAAAATAATGTTTTGTTTTTTTAAAAAAAACATCCATACTGGTTATAAACTCATTTTAAAGTTTTCAGCTTTCAATCATATATTGACTGCCCTTCCTCTATGCCTTAGGCACACTTTCCATTGTGCACTTCCTAGATGTAACTACCATCCCTACATCCCCCTCTCTCCTCAACATCTAAAAGTGTAGCATGGGCATGAGGTCCCCCATTGTGGCAGATAAATAAGATTTTGGTGTGATCTAAAGCTTTCCTTAATAACAGTGTTCACAAAATGGCTGCTGCCTGCTTGATGTGATTGTGATTTCCAAGACTAAAAGAAACAATGAAAATAATCTATATAGTACAAGTGAAGTCTATTCTGCTTGACTAACATCATAAAATAGCATTTTAAATCGTTTCTTAGGGTGACAGGTCCCCAACAAAATGATCTAGGATGAAAAAGGAGCCAAACAATTAAACAGTAGTGATGGGCGAATTTGCGCCGTTTCGCCGAAAAATTCGCGAAACGGCGCCGGCGTCTCGTTTTTTACGCCGGCGCCCGTTTTTGACGCCGGCGCCCGTTATTCCGACGCTGGCGTCCGTTTTTGACGCCGGCGTCCGTTTTTCGGAAATTTTTTTTGACGCCGGCGATTTTTTTTTTCCGCGGGAGTTTCGCGAATTTATTCGCTGGCGGCGAATCGCGCAAATTCGCCGCGAATTCGCGCCTGGCGAATAAATTCGCCCATCACTATTAAACAGTCTTCATTTAAGTCATCTTCAACAGGTGAAGACTCAGCCTCAACCAATAAATACTGTCTATAAACCACATAGCCATAAGCAATGGGCAATGATTTATGTGCATCACAGTCTCATGGTCTACTGGCGCAATATGCTTTGCTTCAAAAGAGCATAATTGGATGATATTTATTATCTTTAAGACTTCATAGTACTGCAAAGAGGAAAGCTACCCACAAATGTACAGAGCCCCTTGTATAGCCCCCAATGGCCAAACCAACAGATCGCTGGATAATTTAGCAACATCTGTGGTGGACCAAATTTACAAACAAATATGATTTTTCGGCAATCTCCAAAACAACTTATGTGGGCCTTGCAACACATATACCCAGATTCTGATAGAATGCCAGTTAGTTTACTCCACACACAGACAGGAATTTAGGCAAGAGGGATCAAAACCAGCAATGATATCTGCCTTTTTTTAAGGAAGAATGAAGGAATGCCATGAGTGTATTATTAAAAGCTGGTCGCTTATGCATGGTGCTGGGTCACCAAATGAGCCTATACTAAGCCACACTGATCACTCAATGATCACCCAAATCTGATTGAACACAACCCTAAGGTGTTCATAAGGTCATAGCAGATCTGCAATTATCTTGGTTGAGATCCTTGGCTAATCAGATTTTCTATTTATTCCAAGTAGTATCTAACCAAGCCCAAAATCAAACCAGAGAGGTGTTCAACAGGTGTTTTGGTTCTACAGGTGCCTGAGGTACATTGAGCCTCTTGTCCAAGGCAAAGATAAGCTGATAGTGCAGCTTAATGCTGAACAAAATATAATAAAAGGACAACTTCCAAAACTGCCACAGTGTATGCACTTCTTAGGCAAAATTTAATTCTCTAGATTTCATATTATACATTAAAGCCTAGACATTCTGAAGTTCACTTCATTCTTCACTCAACCAATAACTGGAAAGGTTCTGGTCAATCAGTAACTTACTACTACCTGTATCAATACTGTGTCCCAGCGGATTTTGCTGAAGATCAAATGAAGTATAAATTAAATGGAGTTAAACTTAACTGACAACACTGTAAAGGAACATGTCAAGATGATTAAAGTTTTGTTTTCAAAAACTGGTTCCATATCTTGTCCCACTGTTGAGATTTAGATTATTCTACTGAGGGGGGTCTGTGGTCTTTAAGGAAACATCTTTCTGAGTGGAAGTTTCAGACCCATACTTAAGACATTTGCTCCTATGCCATTGTGTTGATGGACCCTCATGCCTCTTTAGTCTACAATTTGTCATAACGTCTGCATCCAATGGCATAAAAAGCTCACAAAATGTTTTGTGATTCTAAGTGGAAGCTTCTGCCCCATACTTAGACATTTGTTGCTATTCCCTTGTGTTGATGGACCCTCGTGTCTCTTTAGTCTAGAGTTTGTAATAACTTTTGCATGCACTTGCATAAGAAGCTCACAAAATGTTTTATGAAGTACCCGACCAAACCACAGCTGGAACTAAAACCTGAGCCACAAGTGGAATGGAACTATAAATTCACTTGATTGTGGATTAGGTGGGATTTTTAAAATCCAGGGTCTTACATTTAAAGCTTCAGAACGAAAAAGTTGTTTGAGTTTATTTCAGTGGAAGAAATATTAACCCATCCACATTCTAGCTTTACTGCCATCACACTCCATTGCCATACCATAGCAGCTTCTCCTGGTTTTCAACCTGTTAATAGAGATAAAAAAAACCCACAAAATTGCATGTTCCCTATCTGAGTTTAGCAACAGCTCAGCGCCTGCATCCAGCATCTCTCATCCAAACACTTCATCCAAAGGAACGTATTTCACCAGCAGCGTTTCATGTTGATTTAAGAAAATGTAACAAAAGATGTGCAAAGTCGTCATCTGGTAGAAATTTTGTTTTTTTCCCTGTGTTTTATGCTTGCTAATGTACATAATGTTTTGCTTCTTAATCTTGTGTTGGACAGTCACCACTTTCTTTAATCTGCGTGAATTCCTCGCCAAGAACTGGAAAACGGGATTCTTCATGGATTCTGAAAGATCTAGCTCTATAAAACATCGCCAGTTGAGCGAGGCACTGGTAATGCACATTAATGCTCTGAATTTAATGTATAGTATTGATGTGTCTCCCTAGAAGTAATACAATCTGACTTAAACATACTTATGCTCATAACAAGGAATTACTAGCACAGAAATGTCTCCCTTGGAAGTGCTTTTTGGCATCTTATTTTGCTTTAAACATTAAATGGTCCCAATCAATGTTTTGCCAGTTTGCACTGTGCTGCTTTATGTGCCTCACACTCTATGCACACATAATAAGCGCGACCCCAAGGCCTCGGGACACTCAGGGAGGGAAGGTGAGTGGGGATTTGTTTTATGTGTTGGATGCAATGAAAAATGCAGTCACGTATAGAAGGCCAATGGCCTTAATGTGAAAAGACAGGAACTTGGTAAGGCCTTACTTGAATAAAACAAGTGTTGGGATGACTGAAAGATACTTTACGGGGTTTATTTATCAAAATCCGATTTTCTCTAATTTTTTTAAAATACAAAAGTCAGACCAAACTAGAATCCACAATGTGACCTTATTTATTATAAAAAAAAAGAAATAAAAAAAAAAGGACGATTCAATTGGATCGGGGACAAACTCGATAAAATCAAGTGAAAATCTATTTTTTTTTGGTATTTGCCTGAAAAACCAGAATTTTTCAGATTTTTGCCTGAAAATAGTCCCATTGACTTATATACAACCTTAGCAGGTCTGAGAACTTTCAGATTCTGACTTTTTCCATCCTCGGGGTATAATAAATCTTTAAAAATTCGAAAAAAAAAAAAATTTCCCACTTAAAATTCGGATTTTATAGTAAAAATAAACCAGAAAAATTAGAGTTTTTGGTATTCAGACTTAAATAAATAATACCCTACAAGTAGGTGCCACATAGTGCCAAGCAAGAATTCAACTATTCCTTCCAGAACAGAAGAATGTAGGTATGAGTGTGGCCACTCATTTTCTTTACAAAATATATTGTATGGTGAATACATATTGATGATTAATTTTATGGAAAACCCCTCATCTAGAATCCCCAGGTCCGAAGCATTCCGAATTATAGATCCCATACTTGTATAAGTCACTGGATAAACTTTAGAAGAACATATATCCTAAAGCTATATAAATAAATGTTAATAATAATAATAATACTAATAAAGTGAATGTGAGATCACCCCAGGGTGTGCACGCTCTAGTCAGACACTACACACTATTTCTTTCAAACGGGCAATAAAAGCAGTAGTAAGAGATGACAAGCAGATTTTTTTTGGCGTTTAACAGAATTATGGGTACAGGAAATTGACTACTCCATCACTGTCAAAAACTTGTTTGCTGAGTGGACTTTTTTAGGCTATGACAATGATTTGGAAAGCTATCCTGCGCATGAATGACTGCTGGCGCAAGTGGAGGCCCCGGACAGGTCCCCCCCAATGTTTTTCTGCACTTTATTCCTGCGCTACTAACTGTCATTTATCTCCTTCATTAAAACAGATGTTCCGTCTTTCTGTATTTGTCTACAGCATTCTTCCTGTCTGTCTCTTTCCCTTCATTGCTGCTAAATGACCAGCCTGGCTCTCCCCGCAGAATGGGAAGCTGCGATGTTAATTAAATTGCTAACAAGCTAAACACACCTAGAAAGCATTGGTTTTACTTAAGCTTGAATGTAAAGCAAATTAAAGTCAGCCTGGACCCGCCGCTGACAGCACTTATGGAAAGCTTTTCAGCACTGCTGCTTGCACCCAGTGAATGACTTTCATATGTTCCTACTGAGACAGGAATAGCACACAGGGCAAGCGGTCAGGCTAACAAACATACATAGGCCATACTTACTTCTTCTGCCAAGGCTGTAGCGCTGTGGATAACGGGCATGGGGTTCTCCTTCTCATAGTAATGCAATTTTTCATGTATCTGAAAAAACAATAACGGAAATATGATTAAGCACTTAGTCTAATCCTGCATTTATTTCAATACAGTAAGACTTGACAAAAGGGGCGATTTATATGGTGTGTTGCTTTAGCCCCCTGGTATGAATATGATACAGCATACACACATAGTGGATTCTTCATGCACACGTCTGTAAATAGTGAATCACCTATAATTTACATCATAATATGCAGCATTAAAGGGTGTCGCTCAGCAACACGGTATGGTAGCAGGGGGCATGATTTTTTCTTTATAAAATCAACTCAAAAATTAACTATTCTGCACGTGTCTCTATCCCTTTAAGGCCTAAAGCAATATTATATAATATACACATGGCACACGGACACTAATGTAACGCGGTGGAGCCCTAACTTGGGAAGTTACCCAAGTCATCATTAGCGTCTGCTGAAGTGTTATATATGAAGTCAGGTGGAAAAAATGTTTGGCATGTAGTTCAACCCGAAGAATAACAAGAGAGCGTGTGTATTTTGTGCGGTGCCACCATATTGCAAAAGCAATCACTTGAAATATTCTGCCTAATGCTAGAACACTTTTATAGTTCCACTCGCGAATGCCTCTGCTGAGAGATTACCGCCTCGCCTAGTAAATGTGCCATTGCACTGAATTCAACTTGGCTCATTGGCCCGTAGGAGTCCTTGGAGGCTGCTGCTCGTATAATAACCTGGAACTTGCCATGCAGGCACATATAGTGATGTAATCAGCAACTGCTGCTCTACACTGGAGATATATATATATATATATGAATTGAAACTCAATAGGATTGTTTTGCCTCCGATAAGGATTAATTATATAGTTGGAATCAAGTACAAGGTACTGTTTCATTATTACAGAGAAAAAAGAAATAATTTTTTTTTAAATTTTTAATTATTTCATTAAAATGAAGTCTAAGGAAGATGGCCCCATTACACATACATATATGTAAGTTTTAAAAGTACCTGCACTCTTACTCCTCAATTCACTTGTGGGTGCTTGGTCAAATGTTGTGTACAATTTCCAAAATGGACCAGCACTCCAAATCAACGATTTATTGTACCATCACTCGTGTATCCAACATTTCGGTGTTTATCAAAGTAAAGTTACAATAAATCGCTGATTTGAAAAGATTCGGAATGCTGGTCCACATATGTATATTGTGCTCTCTATGATATTTGTATTTCTCAAAGCACGGAAACTCAGATTTAATTTTTTAATATGACAATTGATTAAAAAAACGATTTTAATTCACATTAAACACTCAAATATATGCACCAGCACTTGAATCTGTTTACAGCCACCCTCTGCAGCAATAATACCTTGTTCACCTTTCAGCTGATCTCACTGATCCCAAACAAGGCCAAGAACACAAAAGTAAGTGTCCTACAAATGGACCATGTCCCAGCCCTGATCTCCTTCCAACTGAGAGTCTGTAAGTCTCTTTAGAAATTGAGAAGCACAAGTATCTTACAACTAACCTCAATAACATGGAGAAAATCTGCCAGAAATAAATGTACAAAATTAAATATTTAAATGCAAGGGCTGAATACTTTTGGAAACCGCATATTTAATTTTTTTTTTATCACTTTCTTAATATGCTTCCATTTAACAGTCACATAAAAAAAATGTGGTTTGCAGCTTTAAAAGAAATGTAACCCTAAAAAATGAACGAGTTAGTCGAAGCACTTTTACAATTTACATCCATTAATATTTAAATAGTTTTCTTAAAGTGTTCATGCATACAACTGTGACTGTTGGTCATTATGGATGAAAATGTAATTTCCTAAGAAAAGAAATGATTTGAGATGTTGCTCTGTCTAGAACTGACCATTTACATTCCATTGCTCTTTTTACTTTTGAGGATATAAACAGTTTTTAAACTAATATTTAACGGCAATTACAATATAAATCATTTTGTTTATGGTTGAAAAATGCTTAGGAGTAAATTGTAACGGATGTATTGATATTTTTATCTAACATTCTTATAAACATTCAATAATAATTAGTAAATAATGATTATATATGAATATATATATATCTATATATATATATATATATCGAGATTCGGGCAGGATTCAGCCTTTTTCAGCAGGATTCGGATTCTGGCTAATCTCTCTGTCCGAACTGAATCTGAATCCTAATTTGCATATGCATATTAGGAACAGGAAGGGAAATCGTGTGAATTTTTGTCACAAAACAAGGAAGTAAAAACTGTTTTCCCCTTCCCACTCCTAATTTGTATATGCAATTTCGAGTTCGGTATTCGGCGGAATCTTTCGTGAAGGATTCGGGGGATCGGCCGAATCCAAAATAGTGGATTCGGTGCAACCCTAATATATTTATAAACACAATATTACGTTTCCCAGGAGACCAAGGCAAAACAGTGTGAATTCCAGGAAACCATGATATCTGGGAAAGAAAAAACACAGCTCGTCTGAATGGGACCGCATCAAAATGGCATTAATTCCAGGAAATCTTAAAACATAATAGGGGTTCCAATGTATACACAAAACCTCAAAATTCAGTAAAACGGAATCATAGTCTTTAGGTATTATAAAAACTTTACAGCAAAAATGCACACTGTTATAGCCCGGGAAATGTGAAAGAAATACAATTTATTTTTTGAAAAACAAATTAAGTTGATAAAAATATAAAAGATTAAACATTAAAATTGACAAAAAATGTCAAATGCAAAGTGAAAATTTGGATGAAAAAAACAAAAACAAAGTATAGAGCCAGTGCAAGTGGTTAGGTATATAAATTCATGTTGATAAAAAAAATTAAATATTTTTTAATATTTGTTTTCCAGTGTCTAGGGGAAAAAGACAAATAATAATGACAACCCCCCCCCCCCCACTTCAAAAAAAAAAAAAATCACCTGGGGTATCACTATATTGCAGGGGTGCAGGCTAAATTCTACATGCAAAATAGATTAGGAAAAAGAAGACAATTATCCTGACGTAATGTAAGAATGTGCATGCAAACTACCAATTTATAGGGATAAAGTTTCCACCCTGCCCACACCAAAATTAGGATGCTCCCAAAGGTTCCCATGAAATATAATCTCTATAAAGTGACGTGGAACATGTGGGGGTTAGATAACAGCTTCAAATAAAATATGGGCAAGTAAAATAAAGAGCGGTCAGACTAAGTCAAGTAATAACCTCCTAAAAAGAAGATGCCAAAAAGGCACAAAGACAAGGAACTAGGGACCAGGAAAGGGTTTTCTGTACTTCTGCCCCTCGGATTCCCTTTAGGCTGCCGTCCTGTAACCCTGTTATTGTAAAGATGCATGAAACTTCATAAAAATGTGTTTTAATGCCTGCAAAACATATTCTGATGGATTCCTCAAAAGACGCTGGTGGCCCACATGAGGTCTTATTAAATGTCTGGCACAGACAGGCCTATTACAAGAAATCCAAGAGGAAGATGACAGCATTCTATTACTATGATTACATTAGCAGACTCTGCCAGGGGAGGGCTTGCAGTAACACTACAGACAGCACTACTACATTAATTCACCGGTGTCCAGCTAAGCCATGTATCAGCTACTTTCATCATTAAATAAGTGCCCATTAATCCTCCATCTGATTTTCCCTCAGACTGGAGAGAAAACATTGGATTTGCTCACTTAATTTTTTTTACGCTTATTTTATTCTTCGTGCTGTCTAAGTGCTAAGCTAGAACAATTGCACAGCTGTGGGACAAGAACTCCAGAAAAAAAAAAATTCAACGTAATAAATGTAAAAAAAAAAAAAAAGAAAAAAAAAGAAGAATTATGGAGGTGGCAGTGAGATACAGGTTGTAGACTGGGAAATGGCACTGGCTGAGGAAATGAGTTCACAGTTACCTGGAGTCAAATCTACATTTCGCACTTGAATCAGCTCCGAGATGAAGCCAAAGCCCCGGTTTCTGCGGTTAATGAAAAGCTTGCAGATGCCTTGAGCGATCAAACGTGCAAGGAAAGGAAAACTGTGGTCGGGAAAAGCGGAGAGAAGGATTGGGGCAAAGTGTGTATATTTTCCATGTTTTCTGATGTTTGCGGATTGGCCTACATAAACTCCAAGGTGTTTGGTTGGTGTCATTTTTTTTTTTTACACCTCGTCACAATAAAACCTCTAATCGCTCTGTTTAGCGCTGGGTGAAAATGATGTATCTGCTCATAAAATATTCATTAAAATGGCAGCAAACGAGCACCAATTACAGTTAGTTAATAAAATCCCATACAGAAAGGCAGTAAGGAAGGGAGGCTTTCACTGCAGTGACCACTGTTAATGTGCCACGATCAAGGCCACACGTGATATGAGTCTACTACTGTGTTAGTCACAGTGCCTGGTCATGTGGAGCCAAGATGGGCACAGGTGTTGGGTTCACCCACTCCAGCACCCACTCTAACACCTGACTTACCTTGTGAAAAGCATAACTCCTCCTAGGTCTCAGGTGGAGGCTAGCACAAGCATTTGGGTATATAACTGGACATTAATCAACCCTTCTACAGGTATAAAACGTGTTATCCAGAATGCTTGGTACCTGGGGTTTTTACAGATAACGGGTCTTTCTGTAATTTGGATCTTCATACCTTAAATCTACTAGAAAATCATGTAAACCTTCGATAAACCCAATAGGCTGGTTTTAATTCCAGTAAGCATTCATTATATCTTAGTTGAAATCAAGTACAAGCTAATGTTTTATTATTACAGAGAAAAAGGAAATCATTTTTAAAAATTCGGATTATTTGGATAAAATGGAGTCTATGGGAGACGGCTTTTCCATAATTCGGAACATTCTGGATAACGGGTTTCCGCATAACGAATCCCACACCTGTACTATTATTTCATTCTAGTCTATTCAATGCCCGATTTTGATTCTAATTTTAAATTGAAATTTTAAATGATATTTCCCTGGAGCAGGTTGACATGAATGCTACAGGTAAGGGATTTGTTATCCAGAAAGACATCTCCCAGAGACGATTTTAATCAAATAGTCCTAATTTTAAAAAATTTTAATGTAATAATAAAACAGTATTGTGTACTTTATCCCAACTAAGATATAATTAATCTTAAATGGAGGCAAAACAATCCTATTGGGTTTAATAAATGTTAAAACGATTTTCTAGCAGACTTAAGGTATGGAGCTCCAAATTAAAAAAAGACTCCTTATCCGGAAAAACTCCAAGTCCTAAGAATTCTGGATAAAAGGACCCATACCATTTGTGCAAATAGCTATAAAAATACATGTATGGGATCCGTTATCTGGAAGCACGTTATCCAGAAAGATCCAAATTACGGAATGGCCGTCTCTTATAGACTCCATTTTATTCAAATAATCCAATTTTTTAAAAATGATTTCCTTTTTCTCTGTAATAATAAAACAGTAGCTTGTACTTGATCCCAACTAAAATGTAATTAATCCTTATTGGAAGCAAAACCAGTCTATTGGGTTTATTTAATGTTTTCTAGTAGTTTTAAGGTATAAAGATCTAAATTACAGATAGAATGTTATTCAGAGAGCCACAGGTTCCAAGCATTCTGGATAATAGGTCCCATACCTGAACATGAAAATAATAAATTGAGACAAGAATGTGCCGCCATGCTTTGGGAGTATGAGATTATTAGAGCATTACAGGGTTCCATGTTGCTGAACACATTCTTGTACTCGCTTTTCCAATTTCTCTGCCGAGCCTGGTTTCAGCCATATTGCTGTTTCCAGTTAAACCTCTATTTTCAGCATTTTGTTTCCATTTGGTACCCATTGTGTCTTTTTTTTTAAAATAACCATTGTAAATTGTCCTCAAAAGGCACGGCTGATTTGTGGACACCGCTGAACATACCAATAAAAACTGGATCAGAAGGCCAAAAAATGAAACAAAATGTTAAAGGGGCAATAAAGTGTTCAGCCCAGCCATGTGTGAGTTCTTTGGTTTGTTTCTTCTCTGTTTCTATAGGAGTTCTATAAAATGCTTATGGCTTTATATTTGGATTCTAATAACACTTAGCAGCTCACACATCCTGCACGTTAAAGACAAAAGGAATATATTAGGCAACCTTCTGGTTCTATTCATTATTATGAAAATATTCTGCAGCTCTGTAGAGCAAAAACACAGTTGTGCTCAGACACGTTCTAGAATTAGGATTAGGGTGGGGTGCAACCTTATCCGCACAATAAAAATCAGCCCTGCGGCAATTCAACAGAAATGAATATAAACTCCCATATGTAATAAAAATCACTAAGTTTGCCCAGGAGCAGTAACCCATAGCAACTAGTGATGGGCAAATAAATTCGCCTGGAACGAATTTGGGCGAACTTCCACGTTTCGCCGCTGGCGAATAGATTAGCGAATCTCCCATGGAAATTCACCGGCGTCAATTTCCGATTTTCACAATTTTTTCGGGAAAATGTTCATGATTATTCCATGAAAATGCTTGAATTCCACAATGTTTTCGTGAAACTTTCCGATTTCACGATTTTTCTGCTAATTTTTCAAAGAGAAATTCGCCCATCACTAATAGCAACCAATAAGATGTTTGCTTTTAAACAGGTGACCAGTAAATGCTTCCTGCTCATTGGCTGCTATGGGTTACTGCTCTTGGGCAAATTTAGGGTCTTTTATTCATAACCTCCTATGTCCTGGCACACAGGTTTAAAGGAGAACTAAAAATGAACAAAGATGTAGGCTAGAAATGCTGTTTTAAACTTCCTTACTAGCCCAAAGTCTTCAGCATGGAAGATCTGCACCTCTGAAGATGCCCCCCACTAGCTCCTCATCTTCTTTTATGCTCATTCACGGGACAGGTATGGGATCTGTTATCCAAAAACCCGTTATACCAAACACTACGAATTATGTAAAGGCCATCACCCATAAACACAATTTTATCCAAATAACCCAAATTTTCAAAAACGATTTCCTTCTTCCTTGTAATAATAAAACAGTAGCTTGTACTTGTACTAAGATATAATTAATCCTTATTTAAATAGGTTGTTCACCTTTAAATTAACGTTTAGTACATTGTAAAGAGTGATTTCTGAGACAATCTGCAATTGGTTTTCATTTTGTGTAATTTGTGGTTTTTGAGTATTATTAACCTGCAGCTCTCCAGTTTGCAAATACAGCAAGCTGGTTGCTAGGGTCCAAAGTGCCCTAGCAACCATGCATTGACTGGAATATGAACTGGGGAGAGCCTGAATAGAAAGAGGAGTAATAAAAAGTAGCAATAACAATACATTTGTAGCCTTACAGAGCATTTGTTTTTTTAGATGGGGTCAGTGACCCCCATTTAAAAGGTGGAGAGCGTCAGAAGAAGATGGAAAATAATTCAAAAACAGAAAAAAATTAAACGCTGCTTAAAAATTCGATTCTCTTACATAGTGAAAGATGACTTAAAAGCTATCCCCATTCAAGGGCTGCAGGTGATGGTACAGTAAGGCCAGTATATAAAATCCAGCAGGCATTAGCTGTCCTTTAAAATATGCATATATGCTTCTTCTAGACCTTGTGGCTTTGACTTTTTTAGAATAACCTTTGGCTTCCAAATCACACCCTGCAATGGTACATTAGACCTGCAGTGTATTATTTCATATGAAACCCGACAATAAAAAGGAGTTTATTAAAGACACTTGACGAAATGGCTATTAAGTGAATTGCAAACTATGTTAGCGTGGCTTATCTCTCTCCTTCATAAAAGAGAATTTTTTTTTGCCTAATCCTCTGGCCTGTGAAATCATAACCTAATCCTGGCGCTCAGCCCAGTGAGGCTAATGGACAGTATAATCTGCTCTATTACTGACTGAAAGGAGAAGCTGGGACTTTTGACATATCCCAGCTAATGAGAGGGGGCTCCTATAACCGTGCAGCAAAGATCAAGTTCTAGCAGTCTAAACATACATGCCACTTACATGACACATAAAACTCAAGGCCCTTACGCAGCATGATGACGGCCAGGCGGAATTTGGAAACAGTAGATGAAGAATGAAACAGCTTAATGACCTTAATTAAAATTGTTCTTAAAATGTACCGTTCTACGCAGCATTCATTTGCCTTGGTATGAGTAGCTCCCAACGGATTTCACAGTATATGTGTATATATGTATGAAGTCTGGGATGGAATTCAATCCAAGCAATGGCGTTCAGCTTGATGTACAATAGTGACTGAAGCACAATAAAGGGTTAATGCAAAACCTACAGGGCTTCATTACTATACATTAATTCCATTACACTATTGCAAAGTCCCAGAAACACTCATGTATTTGAACAAATATATATATATATATATATATATATATACACAGTGTATATATATATATATATATACATACACAGTGTATATATATATATATATATATATATATACACAGTGTATATATATATATATATATATATATATATACACACTGTATATATATATATATATATATATATATATATATATATATATATATATATAAGCATGTGAAGCCGGCACTCACCTTCGCCAATAGTCACTGAGGCCGGGTGCTAGCCAAGTAAAGCATACAATCCAAAAAATGAAGGAAGCACTCACGGCAAATTTTTCTTGAAAAAACTTTTTACTGGATCATGCAAACATCAACGCGTTTCGGTACCTCAAGGACCTTTCGGTACCTGCATGATCCAGTAAAAAGTTTTTTCAAGAAAAATTTGCCGTGAGTGCTTCCTTCATTTTTTGGATTATATATATATATATATATATATATATATATATATATATATATATATATATATATATATATATATATATATATATATATATATATATATATATATATATATATATATATATAGCCAAGACGGAGGATCACACTCTCAGGTCTTATGAAAAATTACAGATGTTTATTTCAGCAAGAAAACAACTGAAACACCAGTTGTTTTGTTGCTGAATTAAACATCTTAATTTCTTCATAAGACCTGAGAGTGTGATCCTCCATCAAACATATATAATATATATATATATATATATATATATATATATATATATATATATATATATCTATCTATCTATCTATCTATCTATCGATAGATAGATAGATATATTACAAGAAGATGCCAGAACTCTAGAAAAAAACAAAACAATGTGCCTGGGTGCAGAATCAAGTAAATGTAACACAAACTTTGAATAGAGTCCACACTCTCAGGACTTAAAAGTAAAACTTTTTTATTAATACAAGGCCTCAAGGGGGCCGAAATGTCAGTCAAATGTCAATAATAACGTTTTACTTTTAAGACCTGAGAATGCGGCCTCTATTTGAAGTATATATATATATATATATATATATATATATATATATATATATATATATATATATATATATATATATATATATATATATATATATATATATAAAGCTCCAGTTTAGTTTTTAAAAAGGATTTTGTTTTTCTCTGTAATAATAAATCAGTAGCTTGTATTTGATCCCAACTAAGATATAATTAATCCTTATTGGAAGCAAAACCAGGATATTGGGTTTATTTAATGATTTTCTAGTAGACATAAGTTATGAAGATCCAAATTACAGAAAGATCAGTTACCTGGAAAACCCCAGATGGAGAGCTCCTGTGGACAAGATGGCAGACTATAGGCCTTATCTTATATCATAGGTATAATAATATGTAGAACTTACCAGTCAAAGCAGTAATATACAATATAATATACAGTGTAAAAAAGGGAGTGTATTAATTCCTACAGACTGGCAGAATTGCTGATACAGGTATGGGACCTGTTATCCAGAATGCTCGGGATCTGGTGTTTTCCAGATAACATATCTTTCCATATTTTGGATCTTCACACCTTACGTCTACTAGGAAATCATGCAAACATTAAGGGGCAGATTTATTAAGGCTCCAATTTGAAATTCGGATTTTCAAGTTGGATTTTTGGTCAAAACTCACAAATTCGAGTTTGGAATAATCCAATTTGACCCTGGGATCAACTCAAATTTGACTATTCGCCACCTAAAAACTGCAGAGTTCATGTAGAAGTCAATGGCAGCAGTCCAGTGACCCACTGGAAGATGTTAATAGCCTTCCTGACATGAGGTTTTTCGATTAGAATTTAGTTGAATTCGATTCGAGCTTGGGAATATTTGTTTGAGTTTAAGACGTTCCAATTTTTTCTTAAATAACCTCCCAGCCGGATTGTGAGTATATTCGTATTTATTAGAGTAAAAAAAAATCCCATGAATTTGAGATTCGACCTTTGCTAAATGGGCCTCCCAATAAACCCAATAGACAGTTTTGCTCCCAGGAAGGTTTATTTACAGTATATCCCAGTTTGAATCAAGTACAAGGTATTGTTTAATTATTAAAGAGAAAAGGGAAATAATTTTAAAAAAATTTGGATTATTTGGATGAAATGGAGTCTATGAAAGATGACCGTTCTATAATTCGGATCTTCTAGATAATTGGTTTCCGGATAAAGGGATCCTGTACCACCATAAATATATAATGGGAAAATTTTTGTTATATTTATTATATTTGCTTATTAATAGCAACATAAGCCCTGGTGGTGCACACATAAAGGCGACTGGAAGAAATCGTATAAAAGTATAAACGTGTCCGTTTGTAATCAGTATCTTCTAGGGCTTCTCCGAGCCAAACCTGTTTACAATGTGTGAAATACGTAATTTGGATCTGTGGCATGGCGCAGGCTCCAATGATGATAACATTTGATTGTTCTCTTATTCAACTCGTAAAAATTTATCCTGTACTGGACTGTCATTTTTGTTTTAACTGGAACGGAATAATGTATGACTTTAATATAAAGATGTGGGGGGGTGGAAAAGGGTTTCATATAAAATAAAAAATGGCATAATCTAATATTCGGCATCTGCCTGCCTTTGGAAAATTATGACATTTCATCTCTTGTACTCCCACTGTGAACCTTCTAACTACCGTCAAATTAAAGGCCATTTTTGTTTCTGTACTGGTGCCAGAGCCGAGGAAGGGCTCGCTTGTCTTCTATTTATTTCCTACTCCGTTTGTGAATAGTTTAGGCAGAGAGGAATTCTGAGTATAATTTTCCAGCATGTCATACAAGCCATTCTCTCTCTCTCTCGCTGCCGAGTATTAATTATTCTGAAAACATATATCGTATTGGAGTTTCCTTACTGCGAACCCAGTTAAAGGAACAGTAACACCAAAAAATGAAAGTGTTTTAAAGTAATGAAAATATCATGTAGTTTTCCCTTCACTGGTAAAACTGATGTGTTTGCTTCAGAAATACAACTATAGTTTATATAAACAAGCTGCTGTGGAGCAATGGCTGAAATTGAAAAAAGACTATATGACACAGGCTAAATAGTGGATAACAGATAACACCATTATGTTCTACAGAGCTTATCTGCTGTGTAACCTGAGCATTTTCTCCATTGAATGGCTGCCCCCATTGCTACACAGCAGCTTATTTATATAAACAATAGTAGTGTTTCTGAAGCAAACACACCAGTTTTACCAGTGCAGGGACACTGCATTATATTTTTTATCACTTTAAAACAATTTCATTTTCTGATGTTACTGTTCCTTAACACTACTAAATGCTGTGTAGCCACGGGGGCAGCCATTTAGCTTGGAATTGGGCACAGACACACATATATGGTCAGCTTCCAACTTGGCATTCACTTATTCTTATTTTCTGTTTGGGTCGTGATGTGCGGGTTCAGAAACATTAGACCTGCAGCCAACCCCACCCACCCCAAGCTAACTCGCGTCCAACCTGTTATTTGATTTAAATAGTTATGCCTGCCATCGCCTCACTCCCGGCAAACAAAACGGTCTCCCCTCGAACTGGTACAAAGTCCTCAAAGAACAGCTGGCTCCCCTTCAAGCTTCCTTTGACCTTGGCTCTCTGCCCCCTTCATTCGTGAAGCACTTATAGTAGTGGTCCCTAAATCCGGTAAAGACCCTGACCAGTGCAGTTCATATCGCCAATCTCCATTATAAACACTGATGCCAAAATTCTAGCCAAAATACTGGCCACGAGACTCCAACGCTATATAATAGAACAGGTACATCCTGATCAATCAGAATTTATGCCAGGTAGAGCTACTAATATTAACATTAGGAGAATATATATTTAAAACATAAACATTAAAACGCAGCATGACAATGTGGGGACAAGAACGTTAGCCTCCCTCGACTCAGCAAAGGCCTTTGACTCAATAGAATGGCCCTACCTCTGGGAGACTCTCCGTAGATTTAACCTAGGTGACCAATTCATTAAATGGATACAAATGTTATATCACAGTCCAACTGCACGGGTCAGGGTCAACGGCACTACTTAAAGTAGTGGAGCAATTCGGAGATTTCTCTGGCCTCAAAATAAACTGTGATAAATCCATCCCCTTCCCCATAGATAACCAGGACCCCACTAACGTCCTCCCCCCCAATACTCCCCTTAGGTGGGACTAGAAATATAAATACCTTGGTCTCCTTGATCTACTGGTTTGGGCTAATCTCCCCCTATCTTTGTGGGGGGAGAATAAACCTGATCAAGATGATCTACTTACCAAAATTTCTATACCACCTCCATAATGCTGACAGTGGAGAGGGAGGATGGTGGACTCGCTTTACCCAACTTCCAGTTGTATTACGTAGCGGCCCAAGTGTATTACCTATACTGGTGGTACCACCTGGACCAATATAACCCCAATATGGCAGTACAAGCGAATATATTAGGGTCACTAGAAGGACTAAAAAACCTACCCCATCGAAAAAAATTCGGACGCAGGCAGTCTGCCATCCACCATCTCCACACCCCATAGAGCCTGGACCCAAGTTTTGAAAATATTTATGAAAGGACCTATTCGTCTCAACCCCCTATTACCGCTATGGGGCAACTCCAACCTACCTCACTTCCAAAACCATACTTTCCCTTCACATGCTGAGCTTTAAGCCAAATGTGTCCTTTAGAACCTCCCACTATCTAGATATTTTCAAATTTGGCACACTTTGAAGGGCCAGTTTGGTAGACTTTCTCCAGTCATTGCCACAATGACAATAGAGGAGACCCTTCTAGCTGAACTACCGGTAAAGTTGGTGTCCAGGCTCTACAGAAACCTTCTAGCCCGTGTCCCCCCTCCATTCCATACAGCTCAGGCATGATGGAAAACAAACATTCCAAAGCTAACCCAGGAGGACTGGGACGAGGCCACAGAAACTATGTTTAAAAGTTTAATAGCAATGAGGGATAGACTGATACAATACAAAGTATTCCACCAGCTCTACACCACCTCACTTAAACTGCACTTAAACTAAAGGCAATGGGTAAGAAGGACAACGATATCTGCCCTTTCTACACATGATCTGGACTTGTCCAGTAATAAACACCTACTGGTCGCAAGTAATGGCTTAGTTAGCAAACACCCTGGAGTTCCCACATATACTCTCCCCCACAGTGTGTCTCCTGGGTGTAGTGGAGCACCTAGTACCCACTGACTATGCAAGATCAAGGTTTAGAGCATTATTATTCTATGCTAAAAAATGTGTGATTATGCACTGGATGGGACCCACCCCTCCCACAAAGGACTCCTGGATAAACCTAGTTGATTCAACGATACCCAAAATAAAGCTTACCCACAAAGCGAGAGGCACAGCAGATAAATTTCAGAAGATATGGAGTCCTTGGTTGGAAATGGGCCCGGGCGTGCAACCAAGAAATCATCATGCAACCGGATAATACATCTGTTTTACTTTGTACCTGTAATGGCTTCCAAGGTTAATTCAACCTCAATATAAGCTAAAACCTTTGAAAGCAAATAATCCAATACCAGTGACAAATGTTTTAACTGTACACATGTTTATTCTTATATCAATGTTTTTTCTTTTTTTTTTGTAATGTTTATTAAAGCAAATAAAACATAACCTTTAAAAAAAAAAAAAAAAAAAAAATAGTTATGCCTGCCCCACCCCTTCTCTGATGTCACCATAGGACATGACTCCCAACTGTCCCGTTTTGAGCGAGACAGTCCCTCTTTTGACAGCTCAACCCATAGTCCTGCGTTTGTACTGGAAAGTCCAGATTTCTCTGCATTGAACGGCCAAAAAAGATACAATGTTTCTAACTTAATTGGCAGAGCCCAGAATAGATACTTAAGATACATTTGTAAAAGTTGTGTCCCTTGGGAGAAGTTAGACTCAAAGCTTAAAGGGCAATTCATCTTCATTAGTAAAACTGTAATAATAAATAAAAACTACAGAAATGTGTTCAAACTTTCATAACCTGGCAAATTTTGTAAAATGGGCATGTTAATTAGGGGGTGTGGCTTGGAAAAGGGGCATGGTCAAAAAATCACCGCGCTGCAAATTTTTTTATCCCTATTTCCATTTCCAGAATGTTGGGAGGTATGATGCCGGAGGAGGTGGGGTAAGCCCAGGTATATAAACCTGTGCCGTCTGCGAAGAGGCTGTGGGAATAAACCAGTGGCAGCGAATTTAGCCTTTCACTCCGCACAGGACATGGGTTTATACATTTGTATTCCCCCCGTCCTCTCCGATGACTTCAGAGACAGGGCTGGTGTGGCAAGTTAGGGTCAGATATGGGCTGAATATATTTCAACCCACACATCACTAGTCTAGGGGTGTATTGCTCATACTAGCATTCCATGTTGGGGTGTTTTGTTCTATACAAAATTAACTTATATAAGACAAAAAAGCACTCATTAGATTGTAAGCTCTTGTGAGCAGGCTTCCCCGAACCTATTTTTATTCTGTACCTCTTGTTTGCTATAAACTATTGTAAAGAACCATAGAGGCACCAATATTATCTTTCGGAGAGTGTATGGCGGGAGACAAGTTGACGGATATCGGTCGGCTCGTTGATTGGCCAAGTCGAACAATTTTGACCGGGCCCACCTTTTTACTGCTGAATCATCAAATACAGGTAGAATTCTATTGTTTTTACCTGTATATCTGACGAAATGTCTGAATTGAAACCGAGCAATCTTTTCTGTGACCAATGGTCGCAGGAAAGATCGTAATTGTAACGTCTATGGCCATCTTTATACTTAAGGAGTCAGCTCAATATTGCAATGCTCTCCTGTCTCACACAACATAGATGTAGATTTTCACACTAAATAAATAACAAATATTGCTAGGAAGATGAGGTGCCACCTACGGTTAAATAAAGGACAGTAAAAATCAGCATATCGCCCACAAATGGGTTAAATCTTGGAATATGGTAATAACATGGTAAATGTTATGTTTCCAAATAAACAGCCAATAAAAAGCTTCCCTTGAAGTGCAGATCTGTCTTGCTCCTGACCTGGGCTATCAGCCTACAATGAATTTTTAGGATAATGGTACAAATTGCGTAAGTAATGGAGCGCCACCTAGCGGCTTTTAAAGAAAATTATGGTTCACTGTGCTGCGTTCATGATGAATTAATATTAAGTGTTCTATGCATTTGATAGAAACCGTTCTGTCAGTTTATTTACATTTCAGTAGTGAGAATTAGAACCATTCGTGGTTGCTCGGTGCAGTAACTTCCAACCTTTGGAGCTCCGCAGACTCGTACCAGGCGCGGGTTTCCAGGGAACTACTGCATTCTGGTTTCCAACGAAGCTGCGCATTATTCTTAATCGCTAACAGAAGAATGTATGCTGGAATTCTTGGCTCTGGATTTGCTACAATCCTTTTAAGTCAATTAAACTTTCTTGGATGCAAATGAAAGTGGCCCTCAGACTTTGTCACTCTTCACCCCCCCCACCCCAGCGGTAAAATGGAGCAGGCAGTATATCCATTTAATCTGAAATAGTAATCATGTCATAAAAGAGGGCCAAAGGGTGCAGCTTACTGAAACCTTTCATAATGCACCACTTACACACATCCTTGGGCTTATTATCTATTTATTAGATGTGTATCAAATTTGGGTGCACATGGGTGTCTAATTGGGCGAAGTGACTGTCTGATGTTGCTGGTCCCAATTCGGTGCAGTCTGCAGAGAAAGCACTGTGTCTAGAATATAAGACGTGTCATAGGACATTCTGGTAAGACTCACTTTGATAGGCTATACCTGGAGAATTGAGATATCAGCATTTCCTCTGCTGCTACACTGAAAACGGAGCACACGGTTGGTGCTAAATGTTACATTCAAAATGCATATTATTTAAGCCAACCTCAAGATGCTAAGGGGCCCATTTACTTAGTTCGAGTGAAGGAAAAATAGTTCGAATTTCGTATGGTCGAATATGGCTACACTGACCATCGAATGGGCTACTACGACTACGACCTTCGAAACGAACGATTCGAACTAAAAATCGTTCGACCATTCGATAGTCCAAGTACTGTCTCTTTAAAAATTTCTTCGACCCCCTAGTTCGCCACCAAAAACCTACCGAGGCCAATGTTAGCCTATGGGGAAGGTCCCCGTAGGCTTCCTAACAATTTCCTGATCGAAGGAATATCCTTCGATCGATGGATTAAAATCCTTCGAAACGTTCAATTCGAAGGATTTAATCGTTTGATCGAACGATTATTCTTTCGATCGTTCGATCGTAGGAATAGCGCAAAATCCAATCCAATCAAGGGGAAAATCAAAAAATATATTTGCCTGAGAGAAAATGTAAACAAATTCATTACACATTTGCCTGAGATGGAATCGCCCCTGACGTCCCAAAAGGTCGCAAAACACTGCTCCTTGAAGCTTTAACAGCCAAATTCCGTTTTTTAAATCAGAATGTCCCTATTGCACTACAAATGTGCCCCCCAGACACTAAAATACTAAGAGGGGGTGCCGGGGTGACATTGGACTGAGTGTCAAAGCTTTTAATCATCTGACTTTTTCTACAAAGTGGCAAAAGTTAAAACCACCAGGGCAAAGAGTAGAAAGGGGCAGATATACAATACTTTCAGTAGCACTTAAGTTTGTGAATAAGATTAAACCCAGTGCAAATATGAAATACAGAGAAACTGGAACATTGCTTAGCACTACAATCTTATTTTTGGACTTATATTTTTTAATATAGATCAGTGGCGTCCATCTTGTTCATGGAGTGGGCTGATTACCGACATCAAAGCATTTTTTTGGGTGGCACATTACAACAATATAATGTCATGTCTCAATATCATATACAGATATATCAGTGGATAACTGGCAAGCCTGGGGCCACAAACTTTTACGATATGAAAGGTATGGGAGCGGTTATTCAGAATTTTTCCAGATAACGGTTCTTTCTGTAATTTGGATCACCATACCTTAAGTCTATTAGAAAATCATGTAAACATGAAATAAACCCAAAAGGCTGGTTTTGCTTCCAATGGGGATTATTTCTATATTAGTTTGAATCAAGTACAAGGTAATATTTTATAATAATTTTAAAAATTATTTGGATAAAATGGAGTCTACGGGAGACGGCCTTCCTGTATTTTGGAGCTTTCTGGATAACAAGTTTTTGGATAACTGATCTCATACCTTGTGCTAACTGATTTATCAGCTCTGTATGAGTGTGTGTATGTATGGGCGTTGGGTTTCATTTGGAGGGGTTAAACTTGATGGATTTGGTCTTTTTTCAACCTAACTTAACCATGTAACTATCTTCTGAACTTGGCAACCAGTAATATGCCTCTGCCAAATTTATTTGACACTAGTGCAGTTTTGGAAGATTTATAGTTATGAAGAGAATCCAGATCCTACAAATACATACATTGTTGTGGGCTCATTTGCCCCGTTGAGCTAAACCCACAAGGATAGGTGAACATAGGGAACAATGGGGTTGGTTATGGAGTGCAGAAAGGCTGAACATGCAAAGGAGGGAATTTCATCCAATCAGTACAGCTGGCAGCAAGAGCAGTTACAAATACAGGGGTGGTGCTGAGAGCTGGATAGAAGATTACGTTGAAAGAAACCTGTTCAATATGAAATCCTGTACAGATTTCAAGGTAAACAAACAGGAGTTTGCCGATTTCTCACATATTCAATCAAGCCAGGGCTCAATAAATCTATCGCTCAGCATCTTGTTGGACGGCAGTGCCACACAGAGATTTTAAAGCATGTCCACATTAACAGGAACACAGATGGCAGAAGGTGAAAACATCTTATAGGGCATTAAGAGTCAGGAAATACACTCGGCCGTTTCTTGCCAAATGTATACTCTGCATCCTGTGGATATTTACACACATAGCAGAAATGGGCCTCACTCTCTTGTGTTTGCCAGTAACGGATTCAGCTTTAGACATTTTATTGAGAATATTTTCCAGACATAACAAAACGTGTTATACAGAGAGCGCTCTTTACTGTTAGCACTCCCCTCAGATGCATATACTGCTAGTACTGACAACATGTCACTGCCAAAACTCCATTTCCGACGGGGATAGACACCAGACTACATGACACACTGGGGCCAATTAGATTCATGACAGAAAAAACTGAAAGAGGTGCCAGACAGTTCTACTAGTTGATATCTTTATTTCCAGTATTATTATACTTACGACGCAATCCAGCCACATAACATCCACTTGGTAAAAAAAAAAAACAACAGGACAGTTGTTTTTTGATTTGTTTGTCTCAAATACCAACATTTGACCAGGACTGGCCTTCCTAAGTTCATACACATAACTGAACTTTAGGCTGAAACCCCCTAAACCAAGGCCCTGAGCTCCCCTCGGGGGCATGCTACAAGCATTTGGATCCACTAATCTATGGTGAATTCTGTTTATGTGCCCGTCCATATGTGGTCCGACAACATAAGCAGCTGTAACCATCTCCTTCATGATTATTATCTGGAATGATCCAGGAGGTTCTCCGTACAAGGTTTTATCCCATAAATTTGGATCAACGTACCTTAAGTCTGCTAAATATCATTTAAACATTAAGGGGCAGATTTATTAAGGTTTGAGTTGTGTTTTCCACGAAAAATTCAAGATTTATTATACCCCGACCCTAGAAATAGCTCAAATCCAAAAATACACCATCTAAAATCTGTCGAGGTCATGTAGAAGTCAATGGCAGAGGTCCCTTGAACCAATTGAAGATGTTAATAGCCTTCATGATGTTCTAGTTTTTTTTGTTGTTATTCGGTTTTGCCCCGATTGTTAACCCCAAACTCGCTGATTCAGGTTTTTTACATCCAAGGTTTTTCTTAAATTAGAAACCATTCGAGCTGTGAGTTCATTCAAGGTGTATATAGAACTCTAAAATTCGACCTTTGATAAATAACCTTCTAAATAAACCCAATAGGATTGTTTGCCCACCAATATGAAATTATGCAGCTTAGTTACTGTATCTGGATATTTGGGTTCCTATACCTGTATAAATAAAATACTGGGGTTAAATCCCATAATTTTGTGCAGTATCTGGGTTCAGCTGGATGCCTATGGTTTGACTGCATACGAATTCATGTGGCTGGACAAGTAAATGTGACATTTTTTTATTCACAGAAATTAGAATTTCAGTTTGGGAGTCAATATTTGGCCTTTCTGTATCAACAGGTATCCAGATATTAACCTATAAATAGTTTGTATCTATCTTTACTTGCATAACCTCTCTACAAAACAAAATTATACATAGATCTTGTCAGACACAACAAAAGAATTATGTATTAAAAAAAAAAAAAAAGGAAAAAAAAAGAAAAACACATTTCAGCGTCTAGCACAAGATCATTACCCCATGGAAATGTTAATTGAGTTGTTGCTACTGCTCAGGACCAAGTATTCAAATCCCAAAACATGCAGAATGAGCTGTGTAGTAACAGATTTGCATGGTTCCAGGTAGAGCTTGGTAACTGAATACATTCCTTTTTAATTCCACTGTGCTATTACTATTAATAACTGTGTAAAGACGTGACACAGACAGACTGGGATATCCCCACAGAACTGGATATCAACTGGCTGAAAAGAACCTGCTGCAGAAAAATGCTGCTCCTCTAGGTATTTGGAGGCAGGAGGCACAGGCGTTCTTTTGTGGATTTCAGGCACAAAGTCAACTTGAAATGGCTCCAGTCGCTCTACAATGATATGAGGTGTCAGACGATCTCTCTGGAGTACCTCATCATCCTGTATGCCAAATACCTCAACTCTAGCCCTATAAATTCTCTCTCTCTTCTCCTGCAGCGTTTTGGTCTTCTCTCAATAGCAGTGTGCAGTGCCAGACAGCTTCTGCACGTTAGCAGGGAGCTACAGCCATGGGCGAGATGCACTTGTAAGGAGTTGTGTACTAGAATTATTCGGACCAGGAGAGATCCTTTCAAGTACATAATTAAAAGTCACGGCTTCATTAACAGTGGTCATTAATCATCTCCTACCAAAACAGGAAAATGATGTGTCTACACATGCTGAAGCCATTTAAACATTATAGGGATGGTCAGCTTTATCTTCTGCCTTTCAGACCCAAGTAACCCACACTGTGCCAGTTTTTAAAGCAAGGTTATGTAGTGAATTAAATAGATAATGCTACATCCAAAGGAAAAATCTATCCATGCTGCCTGTCCTACAAGGATACCCAACAAGGGAGCACCTAAAGAAAGGCAAAGTGGTTTCTATTATTTCTTCTTTCTTTAGAACTTGCCCTACAAAAACCTATCAGGATAATTAGCATGTTGGCTCCGAAGCAGGATTTATTTCTTACCCGAACTTCAAAGATTTAATTTACAATCTTTTAATTCCGACAACTGGATTACACCGTAATGATATGTAAGTGGAAAGTGCTCCCATGTTTGTGATAAATTGCGATTCCTGCAGTTATAAATCAAGTTGGCCCTTTACAATACCTGAGTTTAATGAATACCAAGTGATCTGCTGTTTTTTTTTTTTTTTTGAAAGTCTGGCAACCATGCAAGCCTTCAAATTTTAACAAATTTCATCTGTTCCAATTTATACTTGAAATAATCAAGACCAAGGGGAACAAAAAAAAATCTCAAAGACATTTTATTCAGTAGACAGTAAAAGTATTTCTTCCGCGGGAACAAAAGGCCACCAGGTTTGGACATTCCATATGTTCTATGTAGTCATCAAGGAGGAATGATACAGAAGCACATGATGCATCTGTACCAATTTAGTTAATAGATAGCATGAAGACATGAAATTTGTAGCCCCCTTCCAGAAATACTTTTCCCTGTATCATTTCGCCATGATATGTCCACTAATATGCATTGCTACTGCTGGTGGCTGCTTGATGAGGGTTCATCCACACAATCTTGGGAACAAGGTAGAAAGCAGGAATGCACCAAATCCACATATGTTTGATTCTGCGAAATAATAAACACTCAAAAGATTTGGCTGAGTACCAAAAGGCTGAACCCTAATCTGATTACTGAAAGAAGAGGGAAAAAAAAAGGGGGGGGGGGGAATTTAAAGACACATGAAATCAAGGATTCCTATTTGGTTTTACCAGGCACTTAGAATTTGTCCAGATCCTTCAAAAATAATAATGTGATGGGATCTGAATCCAGAATCAGACTTTGGATTTGGTGCACCCTAATACAAAGGCTACAACTGGATAAAAAAAGTCATGTGATAACATGGACACCAGATTTTTGGAAATATTCCAATTCCAGAATGATTAAAATACTCAAAGTCAACACTATTTCCTATGTAAAGATGCACCACTTCAGAGTTGCTAAATATTCGCTACTCTAGTCACAGTGAGCGGCCATATACAATTATCATTACAGTTCATGAGTAATCCAGGCCCTACGCCATCTTTTGCTTGGGACTTGTAGCTCAGGAATAGTGGTAATTGGTAGGACAACATACGACAGCAGAAGTGGAAGCAAAATAACAGCACCAGAGTGAAGCAGGTCAGACATCATTAAAATAACACCACCAACTTATATCAAGTTATTAGGAAGCCTGCCCTTACAGTACACAGCAGTAAATGAGAAACATCTGTGCTAACAAAGCAATGACTGGCTTTTCTCCGTTTCAGTCATAATATGCTGCTTTTAATCTGAAAGACTAAATGTAAATTCATATTTCTAGAGGAGAGTGCCTCATAATGAGGTCCTTCATGGTGCAAGAGAGAACCATTGGCTAAGTTTGCCTGTACTGGCATTCTTCACCAAAAAGTCATACCATCTAGAAGGCCTTCATCTGTTGAAGGATGCAGAGAGTTGCTAGGCTGCAAATTGGAACTCAGTATAGAGTTATATAAGAACTGTTCCTCAGCGGAAACAACATAGAGATCAACCAAGTAATCATACAAATAACTTTTAGAGATCCGTCTGTAAAGAGTCTTTTATGGCCCCAGCACCATTCTGTGTATTCTGCCTGTCACATGTCCCCCACCCCTAAAACCATAGTGTCAAAACATCCAGATCATCGGCCACCCATTCCCACAACAGGAATTGCACAGAAACACCTGGAAGAGTCTGGTATAACCCTGATGAAATGATGATGTGCATAACGCAGCTCAGTAATAGTGGTGGTTCACCTTTAAGTTAACTTATAGAATACAGTCATGTTATAAAAAAAACATTTCCAAGCAACTTTTTTAATGATTTTGCATTCTGACTCTTTCCAGCTTTCACATGGGGGCCAATGACCCATCTAAAAAAACAAATGCTTTGTAAGGCTACAATTGTCAATTTCCCAGCTGCCCCCGTCATGTGACTTGTGCCGGCACTTTAGGAGAGAAATGCTTTCTGGCAGGCTGCTGTTTTTCCTTCTCAATGTAACTGAATGTGTCTCAGTGGGACATGGGTTTTTACTATTGAGTGTTGTTCTTAGATCTACCAGGCAGCTGTTATCTTGTGTTAGGGAGCTGTTATCTGGTTACCTTCCCATTGTTCTTTTGTTTGGCTGCTGGGGGGAAAAAGGGAGGGGGGTGATATCACTCTAACTTGCAGTACAGCAGTAAAGAGTGAAGTTTATCAGAGCACAAGTCACATGACTTGGGGCAGCTGGGAAATTGACAATATGACCAGCCCCATGTCAGATTTCAAAATTGAATATAAAAAAATCTGTTTGCACTTTTGAGAAATGGATTTCATTTTGAAAACATTTTTTTTTCCCATGACAGTATCCCTTTAAGTTCCATTGATAGCAGACTGGGATGGCTTTAGCTTTGACCACAAATAAAAAATGGCTGAATGCAAGAAGCAGTAACAAATGCAACGCATTAAAACCATCACCACTACTTGAGAGAAAAGAGTTCTATATGTACACAATAAAAATATATAGTAGGTCAAGACATATTAATTTTTTTTTGTAGTCCTTTAGGGTAAGGGCACACCTGGCGAGGGAAGGCGTTCGGGAGATTAGTCGCCCCCAAAGAAGAGGCGATTAGTCACCAGGCGACTAAATCTCCCCAAATCGCCAGGTGTGCCCTTATGGAGACAATTGATATATCAATGGTTCTGATTTTTGAGGGACAGTCCCAAATGGAACGGAGCTTGTCTGAAAGTGGTTGTGCTCTGGTGGGGGTGACTGGGGTGAGCACAAGAATGGCTGGGGCCAATTGTAGGGTGTAGATTATATCGACCAGTTTCTCAAGGCAGCGTATACGGTATGGATTCACATTGTTTTAAAAGAAAATTACTTGCTGATTTACTTTCCAGCTACCAGTCCTAATCTCACTGTACCCACTAACCACTGATACTATCTCACCATTTACTAATCCTAGTTTTCTTTAAATTTATCTTCAGCTCTCTCATCCTCTCCACACTTTTTTTTCAGCTGGATTACTTGACCTCTACCCCCGAGATACAGGATGAGAGTGTGTGCATATTTTAGTAGCAACCGCAGTCTGAAAAACCCGAAGCCAGACTGATGGGACTAATTTGTTTCCAATATGGGGGGAAAAAAGATCAAAATTACTGATTTGACAATCTGTTTCAACTCTAACCTTGGACACACTCCTCCCAGCAAAAATACACATGCACTGATCATTAGACGTTTTTCGCCTATCCCCTCTGGTTAACCATAATTGTTTTACCGTTCTGTTCTCAGTGCAGAATCCACTTTGATGAATTAGTTCTAGTCTGGGCAGAACACACTCATTTCTCGCTTGCAATCAAATCAGGAGTTTATTAGCCAAGTGGGGGTGGAAAATCTAATGTTCAATTCCGAAGGTTATAAAATATAGTCAAGTGCTTTTATCCACAGGGAACCATTGAAATTTAACAAAATTGCAGGAATTCCAATTTTTCCTTCCAGTTTTGGGCCGATATAAGGAGCATTTAAAGCTAAAACCCTTAAAATAATAATGTAATATATTGCACATAAATACAATGCATTCTGTTGGTCTTCTTAAGCTGGCCATAGATGCAAAGATCTGATCGTATGAAACAAGGATCAAGGTTTTTTGGATAACGGATCTTTCTGCAATTGGGATCTTCTAGAAAATCATGTAAATAAATATTAAATAACCCCAATAGGCTGGTTTTGTTTCAAATAAGGGTTAAATATATCATAGTTGGGACCAAGTACAAGCTACTGTTTTATTATTACAGAGATAAAGGAAAACATTTTTAAAAATCCGAATTATTTGATTATAATGGAGTCTATGGGAGACGGACTTTCCGTAATTTGGAACTTTCTGGATAATGAGTTTCCAGATAATGGATACCATACCTGTAGTATTATTATTATTAATAATATTAACTATTAATAGGATAATTAACTATAATATTAGCTATATAATAACTTATTATACATAATGTATGGAGGGGAAATATCCTGTATCTTTTTAGATTAGCAACCATGTTTTTAGGAGAAATCACTTTACAAATAAATTCACTAATTATTTACTGTATGTTGTATAACAAATAACAGCTTTCATATATTATTTAGGCAATTTTCACTCACTATTGTATGCTATATCTTTACAGCTTGCTTTTAAAGGGGAAGTCCACCCAAAAAATTATTTAATAAAACATCCAAAGGGATATTAATAAATAATTTTGCAACAGTAATTACAATTAAAGGGATACTGTCATGGGGAAAAAAAAAATTCAAAATGAATCAGTTAATAGTGCTGCTCCAGCAGAATTCTGCACTGAAATCCATTTCTCAAAAGAGCAAACTGATTTTTTTATATTCAATTTTGAAATCTGACATGGGGCTAGATGTATTGTCAATTTCCCAGCTGCCCCAAGTCATGTGATTTGTGCTCTGATAAACTTCAATCACTCTTTACTGCTGTACTCCAAGTTGGAGTGATATCAACCTCCTCCCCCCCCCCAGCAGCCAAACAAAAGAACAATGGGAAGGTAACCAGATAGCAGCTCCCTAACACAAGATAACAGCTGTCTGGTAGATATAAGAACAACACAATTGTAAAAATCCATGTCCCACTGAGACACATTCAGTTACATTGAGAAGGAAAAACAGCAGCCTGCCAGAAAGCATTTCTCTCCTAAAGTGCAGGCACAAGTCACATGACCAGGGGCAGCTGGGAAATTGATAATATGTCTAGCCCCATGTCAGATTTCAAAATTAAATATAAAAAAATTTTGTTTGCTCTTTTGAGAAATGGATTTCAGTGCAGAATTCTGCTGGAGTACCACTATTAACAGATGCGTTTTTAAAAAAAAACATGTTTTCCGATGACAGGATCCCTTTAAAATCAATATTTCTCCTTTTCTATTTTCTGCAGTGCCACAAACCATCAATATACGCAAAGCTTATTTAGTCAGTTAAAAAAGTAGTTGAACTTATCTGTACAAGAAGTCCAACGTCTACTTCTCAGGTTATAACAAACCAAAGAGAAGTTTGATTATGGTACAAATCCTTACCATTTTGCGCATACACAGGGGGCTGATCGAAAATCTAATTTGAAAATCTCCAGTTTGTACCTATATGCTCAAATTTCAAAAACTCAAATTTCAAAAATGCAATTGCGTTAAAATTTCTATGGTGTTCTGATTTTTTTGTCACAACCCATCAGAGTATTAGTTTCAAAAGAGACACCTATGGATACTTGCAAGTCAACAATGCATCACAATGTCACTAAAACTGGCATTCTACCATCACAGCCCATTTTTTGGCTACATACATGAATGTCAAGTGAAGGTTGAATGTGGCACAGCCACTGACACTTTTTGTTTGGCTTAATGCCTCTCCAACATGTAAGGTTTCAGGTCTACAGAAGTTCTACTTCTGAGCAATCACATAAGGTTGGATTTTGATGGATCATACCAATCAGATATGGTAAAGGGGGGCCTGTCAACTTTACCAAGGAATATGCTAGTTGGATGCAACGTTTGTGTACATTTAGAAGGAAATACTTAATAGGGATATGGTACATTTGTATTTGTTTAAAAAGGACTACTCTCTAGTAATACAGCCGTATGTGTAAAATGGCACATTTGAGTAGATTTAGAAAGGACTCCTTCCTTAAGCAGGCGGACAATTGTTATATTGCAATGATCTCTTCCCCAGAAATAATTATCAAGCGGCTTTCACTTTGGAAAGACATTTACTTCATGTTTCCATGCTACGTATGTGTATATGAAAGGCCCTGTTTCTATGGAATGAAGCCATCAAAAGAAACAACTTACTAGAGTTTCAGTTGACTTTGTTAAAGGAAATTATTTTAAATGAATGTGGCTACTGAACCACTGCCATGTGGGACCTCAAAAGAGAAATCCATATATATATATATTCCTTATAATTTTTCTCTGTGAACATTTATTTATTTAAGCTTAACTCCAAGTTCTTAATGCTAACCATGCAGGAGTCAGCATTTCGCTGTGCTATTTTATTCTTATTATACTCACCCAAACAAGAACAAGCAAACATACGGGCATGTTTTATAAGCTTTTGCTGTTAGCGAGCTGCTGTAACCCCTTAACAGCAGGAGCGCAACTGATGGACCAGGAAAATAGAAGGTCAACATTTATAGACCTAGCCACTATATACGTAAGAGTCCAGTTACCGGTATGGGATTCAGACAGCTCTGAAATAACGGCCCACTGGAAGAACCTGTCATCACAATGTACAGATGGAAGGATTAATGATTTGAATGTAAGCATTACATATCCTTTCATTGTGGCAACTGTCCATTTTTTGGCCAAACTGTCCATATTTGTTAGCCACATACTGAGACAATGGGCATTTTCAAGGTTAGAATCCAATGAATGACAATCGAACCAGAAAATATCTTGTTTCAGCTTGACAAGATAACTTTCATGGTAGAGTCTATTGTGGAAAACCAAAGGCAGCAGCAGGTTTTCCCAAGAGAATATGCCACTATGACTAGAAAATATTTTTCCTTGAGTAATATATCAAATTTACTCTTGAACTGAAGTAAAAAAATGTCAGAAATCAACTACTTGGAATTCTCATGCAGAGTTACAAAAATAGAAATTCTGAGAAAGTGACACATATGTGACTTCTCTATTACTAATTTATAGAAAGCAGTTTGGAGTTAAGCTGGCCATAGACCCAAAGATCTGATGGTATGAATCGACGATTCCTACGATTTTCGGACCTTGTGTGGAGAGTCCCAACATTTTTCGTCCGACGGAGATCGGTCGATTGGTCGATTGGACAGGTTAAAAGGTTTCTGTCGGCTGCGGGTAATTTCTCTGCATGTATTGCCGACTGTACGATTTTCAGAGGGAGACTGTCACTAGCTTTGGTTGGACATAACTTTTGTACGATTGCTGTCAGGGGCAGAACATCGGCTGATCTGTTCTTTTGTACTTTATTTGATCGGAATGGTTAGTGGCAGGTCGGGAGATGGGGAAGTCCGATCGTACGTTGATTCGCACGATCGGATCTTTGCGTCTGTGGCCAGCTTTAAGGCTTAGTGCTCCTAGACAGGTAGTTTTCTCCAGCCTAAGTGGGTCATGTTGAGATACTCCCTATTGTAAAATATAAGGATATTTTAAGTCACCAAGGACTTCCATGACCATTTAAAGAATGAGGCCAAAGGCCGAGTGCTTTTATACAGGTCATGTACCTCCGAGGTTACTTCTAATATCATCATATTTTACATTTTTTTATTTTTTATTTATTCCATATATTTTTATTTATTATAATACACAATTTTTAGTGAGTCATGTAACAAAAATGACATCACTACTCACCATTTATAACTGATGACATCACTAGTCACCGTTTATAAGCATATATTTTACAAGCATATATTTTTACAAAGATATTCATGGCTTTTGTGTATTATACAGTGAATAAAGTACCCCCTCTTGTAAAGTATAAGGATATTATAAGTGACCGAAGAGTTTCATGACCATATGAAAACACGAGGCCGAATGCCGAGTGTTTTTATACAATTCATGGAACTCCGAGGTAACTTCTAATATCCTCATATTTTACAACTGGGGATACTGTATTTATTATAATACACAAATTTCAGTGAGTCATGTGACAGAAATGACATCAGAATTCACCGTTTATAACTGATGACATCAGAACTCACCGTTTATAAGGATATCATTTACAGGATATTCATGGCTCTTGTGTATTATAAAGATATAATTTACAAGTTATTCATGGCTTTTGTGTATTATATATATATATACACACACATAAAAACTGATGGAAAGAGTTCTAGAATCCATGAATAAATCCATGATGCCCTGCTTTCTGCTATCTCTACTTTGCAGCCTGTGGTTTTACGAGTCCTGAGCACATGCTGCCATAATATATAATGATGTGTCTTTTGAATCAAGAATGGCATTTAAACGTGGTTTACCTTCACTAGTGAATGGAGGCTTTTTTCACCAAACATATCCCAAAGGAAGGTCAGGTCTTCCTGGCTATCCACATGTGGCTGCAGCTGGGCCGGTAGCGTAGCCAAGATCTCATACAGACCTATAAAATGAAAATAAAACAGAAAATGTAATCTCATTAATTTAACCTAACAGCTCTGTGAGATGGCTTGCCTGTCGTGGAGTAAATGGGAGCCATGAACTGTTCAGAGGACCATTCATCAAATTATCAAAGTGGACTTCAAAGGCCAATAAATAAAACAAGAATATTAGCAGTACACAATTCAGCTTGTCAAAAGCCTACATGCTTATGCTATGCTAAGCTCATACCATATATATTTTTTCTTTAAAAGAATCTAAAAAAAAAAAAAGAGGGACAAAATAAAGCACACATTCCATGACTTAATGGTTTTTCCATTTCCACCGATGCTAGCCAACGAATGAAATGACTCACCAATAGGAACAGCTTCCAGAAAAATGAATGGGGTGGTCCGGAGAAACAGAACTATGGTTCCTTTGAAATGTTTCTATGTAATTTACTGCTCAATTAAGGCTTATATTTTCAAACGTCCCATTAAAAAAAAAAAAGGGGGCGAAGAAAAATGACATTACGCAACAGGTGAACAATTTGGCCGTCAATATGAAACATTGCAAGATATGTGCAACGGTATTGTGTGTTTTTTTTTTTTTCATATTTATAATGAAGGGTAATCGTCAGCTACAAGTTATTTGTGGCTCACTTCATTAAACCAGCAAAACAAACAGTAGCAGAGTGTTCAACGGTAGCATGCACCATAAGCTATCCATCATGAGTGCGAGCGATCAAACTGCAGTCCAAGAATACAGTGGTGCTTCCTGCATGAGCCCTCTGCGGGGACATAACCTGGCATAAGTCAATATCAATTCACAGCACATGTTTGATTTCCCAGTTGGATTACTCGGGGTAAAAAGGACAAATTGTCTTTTCTTTCCCCCCTCTCCTCGTGTCTGCTGTCTACAAAAACACTAATAATCTCTGGAGAGCCACGCTGCATTGCTCTGCTATTATTTTTAGTCTGAATAAGTAGTGCCGTTCATCAGGAGGACAGCATTACACGATGTTTAGCCGTAAAGGCAAAGATACACTGTAAGATGGACATCTTCATTTGACACGTAAACCTAAATATTTTATTAATGAGATTTAATGCCTGAACCTCTGTGACATTAGCCCTGCCATGAAAAACGTAACCCTACGCTATACAAACGTTCTCTCCATACTTGGTGTTGGCATGGGGCACAAATGTCCTCTCACTAGCGTATAAACACGCGCTCTCTGGTTACATTTTGTTTGCGAAGGTCTAAATATTTGGAGATCTCTATCTTTCGCGGTTTCTCAAAATCTTGTTCAGAAAACCAGAATATGATACAGATGGCTCCTTGAAACTATAGAAAAGGCTTTTCAAGTCAAATAAATAAATGGGTTTTTTTTTTTCCATGTGAAAATAAATCGGCCCTGTATTTTGCCAAGTGGTACAGTGGTATTATCGCTAATAGGAAGGTCCAAAGAACACAAGTTTGTATTAAAAAAAAACATGAGCAGATACTGGTATTAGAGTTGTACACTGAAAATAGGCAAAACTGACACATAGGAGTATTTAGTGCAGCAACTGTCAGCCTGCAGCACTTCAAATCAGAATTAAAGGGATACTGTCATGGGAAAACATGAACGCATCAGTTAATAGTGCTGCTCCAGCAGAATTCTGCACTGAAATCCATTTTTTAAAAGAGCAAACATATTTTTTTATGTACAATTTTGAAATCTAACATGGGGCTACATATTGTCAGTTTCGCAGCTGCCCCTAGTCATGTGACTTGTGCTCTGATAAACTTTAGTCACTCTTAACTGCGGTACTGCAAGTACTGTAAGAATAGGGTCCCAATACAGGTTCCACCTCCTGACCATACATGAGAGGGGGAGGTCACTAAACAAGGGGATCTTGCCCCCCCCCATATGCACACCTTGAGTGAGTGGTATTGGGCCATTCCAATCGTGGGGCTTACGGCCCAATAATCAGATCACAAAAATAAATGCAGGCAGTCAGGGTGAGGACTGCATCACCGAATGTGGTCCTCGATTCAATGGGATTTTTAAATGTGCCCGATCAACATCAAGCTAATTTTCGTCCAGATATCGGTCTTTGAAGTACCCCCGGAATGCCCCATACATTGGCCAATCAGCTGCTGACAGCAGAGTGAAGCCCGGACAGGCAGTTTTGATCCACGTAAAACCAGATTATCGTGTTGAAAAAACATGACAGGTTGCACTGACATTTTTAAAGGTTGGCCCCTGCTACTTCAGCCACTGATCTCCATGCAAGCTGTCGGGT